>NW_023596420.1:39293703-39315274 GCF_011947565.3 Pollicipes pollicipes | reverse complement strand
CGATAATTGCCAAGTCCAACAACGGACCTCCCGGCAAATAAGTTTTTTTTACAAATAATTACGTAAATGAACCACCGAAAATCTTACAAACGTAGCACTTGTGCATGTGTAATGAAAAAGAATGGTTATAACGATCGTTTCATCACTTTAGAGTTCATTCTCACGCACTGGGAGGCACCACTTCGGCTGGATTGCTCCTAGTCCAGTAAGGGGCCTCACTTAAGGTTAGGCCTCAGGCTGGCCAAAATAACACAAACATGGCACGTGCGCAAGCGTGCGATGCATGTTGACGTGTGTCGACCATGCTATCGCCTTGGGGATTGAAGACGGCATTGTACAACTGGTCTCGATGGCTGGCAGCCGGCCGGTCGAAAATTGGTTCCAGTCGAACAACGGAGCTTCCCACAAATAAGACGAAAGACCATCCAAACTGATACAAACGTAGTACGTGTGGACGTAGATGTCCACGTGCCAGATTCGTGACGACCGTCCCATCGCTCTCGGGTCCATTCTCGGGCATTATGAGGCGCAGCTGTAGCTGAATTGCCCTAGTCCAGTAAGAGACCTCCATGCAGGCCAGGTGCAAAAAATACTAAAACAGCACGAGCGATGCACGTATGCACTTGTATGAAATGTGGACGCCTGGTTTGACCATTCTATCGGTCTCTGGAATAGAACTGTTTTCTTCCATTTTTAAAAGTACCCTGAATGACAGGTGGTCCCCCGGTCGAGTATCGACACATCCAGCAACGCATCTTCCTGCGGGTTACATACGAGACTGCCTAAACTGACAATAGAAAGGCTTCTGCACCCGCCCCCTCCCCCCCCCCCCCCACTTACAATGTGAAAAACCGGCCAAGTTTGGTGTAAAACACGGTGGTGGTTTTGGGGAACGATAATTCTCGGAATTTTTGCGATTCAACCTCTGAACGCTGAATGCAAACTTACCGCTCCTGTCGGTGAAGTTGGCAATTTATTCAACGATTTATGCAGCGACGAGTCCTGATTTCTCCGAAGAAGGGCATTCAGATAAATTATAGCGCGAAAAAGTCGAAACTGACCGTTATTTTGCAATATCATGTGACCTTCAAGGTCAAAAGCTAAATCAAGGGACGGGAAACTCAGTATCACCCAAAAACTATCGGCCGACTAGAAAACTGGAAGCATTAAGATCTTCAACAGTGCACGGGCTAGTGTCCGTCAAAAAGCACTGACCTATCAAGGTCACCATTCAAGGTCAAACGCTGACCTAAAGTACGGGGAACTCAATATCACCTAAGAGCTCCCGGCTAATTTAATCTTATGAATGTCAGAATATTCATCACAGAAAAAACTAGCGTCCGTCAAAAAGTCCTGACCTGTCAAGGTGACCCTTCAAGGTCAAACGCGGGCTCAAATGACGGGAAGCTCCATATCACCCAAGAACTACGGGCAGATTTTAAAATTGCAAGCGTCAGAACATTCACCACAGAAAAAAACTAGCTTCCGTTAATAAGACCTGCCCTATCAAGGTCATCCTTCAAGGTCAAATTCAGGCTCAAAGGACAAAGAACTCAATGTCACCCTAAAATTACCGGCCGATTTTAATTAAGAAATACCAAAATATTCAATGCAGAAAGAACTAGCGTCTGTCAAAAAATTCTGACCTCTCAAGGTCATCCTTCAAGGCCGAATTCAGGCTCAAAAGACGAAGAACTTCATATTACCAAAAAAATAACCGGCCGATTTCAAACTTGGAAACAGCAGAATATTCACGACAGAAAGAACTAGCCTCCCCCAAAAGTCCTGACCTCTCAAGGTCACCCTTTAACATCAAACGTAGGCTAAAATGACAAGGAACCCTTTATCAACCAAAAATTACCCGTCATTTTTAGGCTTGCAAACAACAGATTATTCACCACAGAAAAAGTTCTCGTCCGTCATAAGTCTTTAACTTTCAAGGTTTTCCTTCACGGTCAAATTTAGTCTCAAAGGACGGAAAAGCCGACATCAACAAAAAATCATAGACCGATTTTAAACTTACAAATACCAGAACATTCATCACAAAAAGAACAAATGCCCCCAAAAATTTCTGACTTCTCAAGGTCACCACTTAGGGTCAAATTCAGGCTCAAAAGACGTGGAACTCGATATCATCAAAAATTACCGTTTGATTTCAAACTTGCAAACATCAGAATATTATACACAGAAAAACTAGCGCTGTAAAAGACCTGACCTCTGAAAGTCACCCTTCAAGTTCAAATTCAGGCTAAAAAAGTGAGAACTCCATGTCATCCAAAAACTAGCGGCGCATTTTGAACTTGCTTGAACCAGAATATTCACTACAATAAGGACTAACGTCTGTCCAAAAGTCCTGATTTCTCAAGGTCACTCTTCTAGGCCCAATACGGATTCAAAGGACGGAGACTAGTTTGACGGAAGCTGGTGGTGTGGTGGATACTCTATGGATATGGATCTGTGGTGGATACTCTAATGTTTGGAAGTCTAAAATCGGCCGGTAAGTTGTGAGCAATAATGAGTTATCCGTCCTTTGAGCCCGTGTTTGACATTGAATGGTGATTTTGAGCTTGCTCTTGCGCCAGCTCGTGCGGTTGTAAATATTTTGATATTGCTATATTATTATATACTATATATTAAATATTTTGATGCTTGCATTTTTTAAGTCAGCCAATAAATTTAAAGTGAAATCGAGTTATCCGTCCTTAGACCCATCCTTTAACCTTGAAAGCCACGTGATATTGTAAAATAATGGTCATTTTCGATGTTTTCGTGCCATAATTCATCTGGTTATGTTTTTTTTCAGAAAAATCGGTTCCGTTACTTTGAGCCCGCGTTTGACCTTAGAGGGTGACCTTGAGATGTCAGGACTGTTCGCTGGACGCCAGCCCCTGCGCTTGTGACTGTTTTATGCTCGCAGTTTTTAAATCGGCCAATAATTTTTGGGTGACATCGAGTTCCCCGTCCTTTGACCCAGCTTTGGGCTTTGAAAGTCATGTGATCTGCAAAATAACGGCCATTTCCGATGTTCTCGTGTCATAATTCATCTGGAGACCTTTTAGAGAAGTCGGAACTCATCGCGGAATAAATCGCTGAATAAATCGCCAACTTCACGGACATTTTCCGGTCCCCGACGCACGGCCGCCGGTACATCACTCACCCGGACGCATGGGCATAGGAACAGGGGAGGGGGGGGGGGTGGCAGGGGGCTATGGGCCTCCCACTTTTCATGGTGGGCGGGGCAGCAGTTGTTTAATACACATTGTTGTTCAATGGATGTAAAATCAAATTTTGATCCTCAAATCTCAATCAAAACATGTCGATCTACAATCATGGGCAGCAGGGGGGGGGGGCGGGGTGGGGGGGGGGGAGGGGGAGGGCATGGGGCATATCTCGGGGTGGGGGGGGGGGAGAGAGAGGGACTGGGCCATGCCCCCAAAACCTCTGAGAGTGTGTTTTGGCTCCCAAAATATTCCCAGAACTTCATAAAGTTTCGTCAACTTACCGTCTGTCTTAACTTTAACTGTTTTAACTGTTTTGTTTCAACTTCTGTTTGAGATTCAAAAGCATTTCGGTGCTTTTTTCGGGTTTGAATGGTGTCCCTACTAGGTACTCACGAGAGGCACCATGCACTGGACCTCGGATCCCACACCAGCCAGCTGGCGACGAACAGTTGCCCCCCCCCCCGCCAAAAAAAACTCCTGGCTAGATCCGCCCCTGCGATGGTGTGATGGAAGGGAGGATAATTAAGGAAAAGATACTGCTGCAGGTGTTTTATATATGGCTTACAAACCAATAAGTAGCAATGCTGATCCATAAATTTGCAACAAAGTACCCATACAATCAGTCCGCAGTCAGTCATGCGAGAGACAGCTGGCGCAGGGCAGGGGCCGCCGACAGCAGACGGCAGCAGGTTCCATGTAAGGAATATATGACAGAGGAGTCTTCATTCTGTGGCTTGGATTTGAAAGGAAAATTTACAGTTGTATGGCGTTGTCACACTGCTTTTGACGGTTTCAAGGTTCGCACTTGTTTTCGTTTAAAATGCTGCGACAAGTCTTACCTCCTGAAAATCAGCCAGTGAAATGAAGGCAGATACCAAATTTGTCGCACTGTGAGCCATCGACTTGCTGTCAAAATTCTCACCAACCTATGCTCAGGCCCGTATTTGGCATTTACACTGTAGAGGCAGATGTTCTTCTCAATGACCCAAAATGTCTACCCGCGCGTGGAATTTTGCCTCCCATGAAAGACACTGTTGAAAAAGACAAATAATTTTGGGAAGCTGGACAGCCTTATTGCCGAATGACATAGACGAGTCGGACAGGCGAGATTGTGCATCAGTGAGAAGCAGGTCTAGGTGCATATATAGCAAAGCAAGTCATGACATTAAGAACGATAACGACCTCCCTCTCTACACCCCCCCCCCCCCGATCATCGGCTTGCTTCCAGAAAAAGTTCCTGAAGCACGCCCTGAGCTGCCCCCCTCCCCCGCGGTGAGCTTGGCCGAGCGGCCGAGGCCACCGATAGCTGACACTTGCGCTCGGTGACTAGCCGCATGGGCGGCACTTATCAAAATCGGGTTGGGGGTTTTAACCCATCAGGTTGACTTAATCGACCCCAGCACCCTGATTTTCCCCGTCATGCAGCCATTTAGGTGGGCTTTCCCGACGCCAGGGGCCAATATTTTCATCGCCCGATATCACAATTGCGGAAAATGTCCTCCCATTGCAAGTCAGTGAGATATTGCGGGTTTGTAACAAGTTTATTACTGAGTGCAGTTCAAAAGAAACATATCAGTGAGATCGTTTGATGTGATCGCCGGAAAATGGTCTCGTTCACTGATCATGGACGGTTGTCCGAGCCCAACCAGACCATTTTGTCCTGAACGGATTTGACAGCGGCATGTTGTATCACCAAAGCGTCAGAATGTTTGACACATGCATCTATGTCACGCGTACCACGTTCGTTCTTTGGCCGGTCGTGCATCTAGCCTGCACTAAGGGCCGTTACTGGACCTGGAGTGATCCCGGGCCACGTGGCCGCATGCCGCTCAGACCACTTTGACGAAGAAAGCTTCACAATTTCAGTCCCTAAGTACAAAGAACAATGAGCACATGCCGTCATTTTCACATGCATGCGCACGTGCTAAGTGTGTACCAGTTTGGGTGGTCTTATACTTAGATTGCCGGGAGGTCCGTTGTTGGACTTAGCAATTTCCACCGGCCGGCCGCCAGCCACCGAGCCCGCTAGTACAATGGCATCTTCAAAAACCCAAGGCGATAGATGGTCGGCATATGTCTCCATGTGTCATATGCGTGCACACATGTCATGTTTACGCTGTTTTGGCCGGCCTGAGGCCTTACCTAAAGGGAGGTCCCGTGCTGGACTAGGAGCAATCCAGCTGAAGTGGCGTGAGAATGGACCCGAAAGCGATGATACGGTCATTATAGCTTTGCCATTTAACCATACGTGCGTGCGTGCTACGTTTGCAAAAGTTTCGGAGGTGTTGCACCTAATTTGCCGGGAGGTCTGCTGTTTGACAATTTTCGACCGGCCGGCAGCCAGCCACCGAGACTGCTTGTACAATGGCGTCTTCTAGCACCAATGCAATGGAATGGTCGAGACATGCCTCCAAGTGTCACATGCGTGCGCACGTACCATATTTGTGCCGTTTTGGCCGGTCTGAGACCTAACCTGAAAGGAGGTCCATTGCTGGACTTGTAGCAATCCAGCCGATGTGCCGCCTCCTATTGCGTGAGAATGGGCCCGATAACGATAGGACTGTCGTTACAGCTTTCGTTTTTACCACACATGCTCACGTACTACGCTTACACCAGATTGGAAGGTCCAAGTCCCGGGAGGCCCGTTTTGGGGCTTGACAAATTATCGGCCAGTCGGCCGCCAGTCGCTTTCGCGCCTGCTCGGGTGCGCTTTGCCGCCACATCGCCGGGCGGGCTGCTGCAGACTGGTGGCTGGCCACCTGGTGGTGGACGGCGCGAAGGATGTCCGATAGTGGGCATAGCATGAGTGGGTGTTTGTGAGCTGTGAGGACTGCCATTATAAACGTGTGAGCGCAAGTACATAATGCTCATTTTGTGCTGGTCGCTCATATTCTTGAGATCATTTTCATCTGCTTTTCTTAGAGTAAACGTCCGCAATCAGGTAAGAAGTCAACTCATCAAGTGCCCCTCTTTGTACCGAAAAAATGGAGTGGTCATAATTTTCACTGAATAGTAGGCGGTAGCGGTATGATATAACTTCATGTAACCACTAGTATCTATATGCATATTATTTGGTTATGATACATCACTTCTGGTATGGGTAGTTACCAAAAGTTACTATGGTACTGGTTACTAGGCCAGCATTTAACCCTTTTTAGTTGATTTTTTGTAACTGAGCTTGTGAGCCATCCCTGAACAAATTAAAATGACATGCATAATTCTTGAGGACCACTTTGTATGGTCACATAGATTAAACATTCACTGGACCAAAAGTGCCTGTAGAAGTATGTATCTTTGTCATCTTTTTCATTTATGTATGCATGGATAGATATGTGTGATTTTATTCTTTATATGCTGTATTGATGTCTCAGGTCCTGTTTGGATGAACATAAACTGTCAGTCTTTCCCTCAGAAATTCAGCTTTAATGGCATGTTTTGTTCCAGGGTGGGGAGCTGATTGAAGAAACACTCAGTGGAAATGTCACTGAAGATTTCACCACACTGGAGTTCATCAAGGCAGATGGAACCATCATAACACACCTTGTTGACTTCAGAAATGTTAGTCTGCTGAACTGAATGTTTTGACATGTTGTAGTGTGATAAATTAATTTGTCCTTGGTGCTACTGGATGTATGGTACAATGCTAGGCATCAGCTTTCATGGCATTCTTGCATGTTTAGGTAAATAAGATGGATGTATGTTGCGTCAGTGCAACTGGTCAAAAGACGCAACTAATCAAAATACTTTTGTTGCTGATGTCACATGCATTTTTGAGATCCACAAATGGTGCCTCAGATGACTGTACATGCATTGTTTTAGGAAGTACAAATATTTCAAGCCCTTGTTCTGGGCGAAGAGGAGAGGGGTCAGAGCCAGTACCAGGTCATGTGTTTTGTGACAAAGGTGGACAAGGGTGACTACATAGCATCAGACGCCATAGCAAAGCTCCGACAGGTGAGTGATAGGGGTCTGCATGGAGGAAGATCACTTCATGAACCCAATTAAGAAGGTGGTGTCAATGTTCCAGTAAGAGGCTTCCTATTGGCATCAAACCAGAGTGGGGATGTGGGTAGCTCCACTTAGTAGGAGTGGAACAGCACTGCAGGCATTGAGCAGGGTCATTTAACACAGATGAACCCCATCTTACTATTGCATATTTTCCAACAATATTCAACTGGGCTGGTCATAGTATGGTAGGACCCAGTGGTTGTAACTCTGAATCCAGCCTCTGTCATTTAGTGCATTCTCATGTCATATGACATTTACTTCAGATACAGAAGAATCAGTCCTATAAAAATCAACCATGATACTATGAATGGGCTTGGTTCTACAATTCAATGTATGGCCTTGGTCTATGCTTGTGATAACATAGCTGTGTAGTTTTGTTTGGGCATATGGAATGTAATCCAATCTGAGCTGTTGGGTGTGGTGCTTGTTACTCCTTAGAAACAAAAAGTAGGCCTTTTATGATAAGAGGCTTAACTCTCCCTGGAATGCAGGTGATCCTAGTTTTGACAGCAAACCACACAGAGCTCTGAGTCATCAGGGTATAGCCTACTGCTGTGGCCTGTCGAACCAGTACTGCAGCCTTCTGCTCACGATCCGCTGCATCTGAAGACGGTACTGGTCTCGAGTTTGACCCGGTCGGCTCCCTGGCAGAAAAACCCTCACGCCGAGCGCCAGGCAGAGGAAGATCTGTCCGAAGTCGGCTACCAGATGGAGGTGCTGGTGCACCTGAACCGGTCGGCAGCCCTCTCACCCCACATCGCGCAGCTGTGCGGCGAGGCGGCCGGCGCCACGTACTCACGCCACGAGGACGTGCGGCACGTGGCGGACCGTAGAGGTGGGACCAGGACGCGCGGATGCCTCCGACTCGGAGGTCGTGTGAACCATGATGGAGTCTCGTCCGGGCGCGGTCGGGTTTGTCTTGTCAAAGCCGGGTCTTTCTCGAGTCTTTCTTTTTCTTCAGTGTGCTTGCAGTCGAATTTGTCGGAATGCGGATGCAGAAAACGCTGTTGCGTTGTAGCAACACCAACAACGGCACAGATGCTAGTAACGGTTTAGTCGTTCAACCAGGCTGCCATACCACCCCGCCCCTCCGGTATACCCGCGGCTCATCTGGCCCCCGCCCGCGTGTAAACGTCGGCACTACCAGTCTGTCTGGCCTGGTCACCGTCCCGCCTGGCCCCCTGACCGCTAGCCTGACCGTGCCGGTCCCCGCCCGTCTGACCTGCTCGCCGTCTCCGACAGCGGCGGACCTGGACGCCGGCTCGCTGGACCTGCTGGAGCTGGCCGTGTCGCCGCTGGCGCCGGCGGCGGCGCGCTGCAGCGCCGTCTCCACGCCGGGCGAGCCGTGCCGCTGCCGCTACCACGTCTGCGTCAGCTGGTACCCGTGCAGTCTCAAGTACTGCAAGGGCCACGAGCCGGATGGCCAGACGGTCAGCTACCGGTGCGGCATCCGCACCTGCCGTCGCTGCCACGTCATGGACTACCGGGTGGCGCGCAAGCAGCTCTGCCTGTGGGACGAGGAGCCGCGCGGCGAAGTGAACCTGATGGGGCGCGAGGAGGATGACCTGTGACCCGGCCGCGGCGCCGGCTGTGATACAGACGAGCTTTACCCGACGGCGCGCTCCGGACTTATGCGGCGCTGGACCGCCGCCGCCGTGGTCGCCTTGATCAGTTTTATACTCGTGACACGAAGGATGATTTTAGCTGTGGAGTGATTGCTATAGTCAGTGAAATGAGTTTTTATAACCGCGCAACTGCTTAATAAAGGGATGGATATGTTAATATCACTTGTCCTACGGAACTGCGCTTTTTGTGTACAGTGGAAGCGAGGCGTGGGGATTGCAACGGTCAATGTTTTACGCAAAACACATTTTTGTGTACTACGCGAGGACAAAAGTACTCGTGCCTCATTCTGCGTCATGTGCGCAATGATTGGCGTCAATTCTAGTGAAACGCTTTAGCGTAGACAACTCAGATCCTTGCTCACCGTCATTGCATACAACTAAGGTAAACAGAGGACTCGGTCAATGCACATTTCACCTAGCAAAAAACTTGCATCCACAGTTCAGGCTGAAATGGAAGGCGAGTAAAGAAAGTAGGCTTTGCTTCGCGTGCTTCGGGTGGTTACACTGATAAGGTCACACGCGCTGTGCATTTGGATGCTCCGCACATTATCACACCTGGACTTGCGGCTTCATGCTGAGTCCGGCTCATGCTGAATCCGGCATGCTGAGTCCGGCATGACGCCGCTACATGAGACAGGCTGGTGCGGGTCATGCCCTTGACTTGCCGACACCTAAGCTTCAAACGATAGTTATGTTTCTTAATCGTTCCAGATCCGCCGTCTGCCTAAACCACACCCACACACAGCGATGGCGGACTTCTTCAGACAGGTTTAAACGTTGATCGTGCGTTATATTGTCGGAGAGCAAACATGCGCGTGCAGCGCCCTGTCACACGTCCGCGCCCTGTACCGCGTTCAGATCGACGCGACCAATCGCCCAACGCTTTTATCAGATGACTAGACTCAACCCAGCCACTCGCCGTACAAAAATCGACTGATGCAACATCGAAAACACTCAGCCCGCCTGACCGACATAGTCCAGTCGACACCGCGCGAACGCATCGGTCTACTCCGCCGCGGCGCTCCCACGGAGCCGGTGCGACCACATGCGAGCGTATCACACGGCCTCCACGCTCCACTGCGGCGCCGACGCGACCCCGCGTGAGCGTGGCGGTCACGCGTCTGTCGGCACGTGATCCGCGCGGCCGCCCCGCACGTGGTCGACGTGCTATCGCCCGCGGCGGTCGATCTTCATGGCCCCGCGCACGGACATGCATCAGCGCCAACCCGTGAGATCGCGACGAAAGACAAGATATTCCAATGTAAGCGACATGCACACTGACGCACGACTTTACGGCTGAGATCCTGACGCCGCATCCAAAGATGACTAGTGGTCAGGGACTGCACGCTTCCCAAACTAGCCGTCTGGAGTCGTGCGTCCTCCCGACTAGCGGTCTGGGATTGCGCGTCTTCCTGACTAGCGGTCTGGGATTGCGCACCTTCCTGACTAGCGGTCTGGGGTTACGCGCCTTCCTGACTAGCGGTCTGGGGTTGCGCGCCTTCCTGACTAGCGGTCTGGAGTTACGCGCCTTCCTGACCAGCGGTCTGAGGTTGTGCGCCTTCCTGACTACAGATAGGACGGACTCCGCTGCAGTGCGCCACGGCCTGCGAACAGCCGCGCCTGCTTCACCGCGACTCTCGTGGAAGTCATTACACACGGTCGGCATGAAGAGTCCAAGCGCTTCGTGTGAGACACCAGTGGCGGCATGACCTAATTAAAATGCCGGCAGTACAAAGAAGAGAGAACTGCGGGAGTCCTCCCCCCATTCCCTGCGCATGGTGCCTCCCCCCATTCCCCCGCTGGGGGGAGGCACCATGGAGCACCTTCAGCCGGGGCCGAAGCGACGCAGCGGCTTGGCCAGCACGCATTCGTTGAAGTGCAGCACCAGCACCATGACGCCGCCACCGATGGCCGCCAGCGCCACCAGCACCAGCAGCACCAGCCGCCACACGTACAGCGGGTCCACCACCTGGACACAGCGGCAACGGTCAGACGGCGCGGCGATAGTTAGCGGCATGAGAGAGCGGGGCGCCGCGTCACGTAGCGCTGTCACTGGAGGGTATGTTATACATCAGAGTTTGCAATTATACAAACGTAGACAGTATTCGAGTAACTTACATTTTTGATCAAATCAAAACATATTTCTCCGCCGATAACGCGTACAATATTTTATCTCGCTGTCAGCGGGACGGTTAACACACGGGTACCTCTTGTGACGTCAATAACCGATGACACTAAAAAGTCCATGGCCGACATAACAGCTCACACCCCTGAGAATGAAATGACCCTAGCCCGTGGCAGTCAAGTTTCGCCCGCTTGGAACCGGATGGGCTTGCGCACCTCCCGACCACTCCTTGGGAAGATCTTGGTTGGCTCAGGTGGTGACTAGTGGCTTAGAACTTGGTCTTCATTGTCCCTTGAGGGTTCATTCCCCGTCGCTTCATCTCTGCATTCATTCCGCTCGTGTGTTCGGAGATCCACCCGTCGATGTCTCATTACTGTTTTTATGTGTTGCTCGCGTGCCATCCTCTACCAACCCACCACTGCTGACCGCTTGTGGCACTTGTCCCTGTGGATCGGTACCTCTCCATTCTAGCTGATGGGGATATGCGACACTGCGTCGCTGACTACGGCATACACTTGCATCTTGCTTTCTCATCGGTTCTTCTATGACATTTTTACCGTTTTCAGGTCTCGTCACAGACAGATTCGACTCCGTCTTCTTACCAGTATATTCTTCTCTTCCAGCGGGTTTGTAACATTGGCCAGGAGGAGGCAGCTGTCCTGTGTGACGTGACCATGTCAATCCGTCTACCGTTACTTGGTATGGCACTGGTCCAGCGCGGCCAAAAGTAACCTTTTCCCGTTTTGTTTCGCCAACTTAGGTACGCACCAATACTGAACCATCAGCAGTGTACTCCGGAAACCCTTTGCTGGCATTCCCCACCTGTCTGGCTTGGGCATTCAGCACATTTTCGGCGGGTCTCGGGTTCGGTAGGTTCAGTCTGGTTCTCATCACTCTTCCCGTCATGACTTCCACGGGTGCCACTCCCGTTGTGCTGTGCCGGGTATTTTGATACCTCATCAAAAACGATGACAGCTGTAGCTCGAGCGGACGGTCGTCTCCTCTGATCAGCCATGTTTTTAGGCTCTGTTTGACTGTTTGCACCACTCTTTCAGCGAGTCCGCTGGACTGAGGACATGGTGCAATCCGCACGTGCTTGATCCCGAGCTTGATCATGAGCTCCCCATTCGGGTTGCCGCCAGCGCAGGAGCCCACGTCTTTGGTCTCAACAGGGCAGTTAGTGGCTTGTTATCAGTCAGAGCGAATCTCCGGCCCCTGAGGCACCGCTTGAATCGGGTGACGCCGAAGATGACGGCCAGTCCCTTTCATTCTAATTGAGCATAGTTGCTAGTTGAACAAGTTGAGAATTGTTCAACTAGCAACTAGTGCTTGCAGATGTACAGAGCGGCATTAGTCATCAGGCCGCATTCGTGTCGGAAGTAGGAAAACAGCTGGCTAATGGCGGAAATCACAACTGAAAAGGAAGGCAAACCAGCATGGAGGAGAGAACACTGCTGTTTTGTGCACAGCCGCCGGAGAGTCATGGACCGAAACCAGACCCTCACACTCACCCTGCCATCATCCACAACCTCCTCGTAGGCAGACTTCACTGGGATCCTGGACAGGAGAAAGGTGAAGCTAGCGGCAGCCACCACCACCGACAGTGCCACTGAACGACGTGCGTGGAAGAACAGAATGACCGCCAGAATGACACAGGACCATAGCAGGACCAAAGTGAAGAGACCAGGTCCCAGGCCAAGGACAGTGGCCATTTCTGTCCACCTGCAAAACAATGGTAACACTGAGTCAGAAGGATGACATCATCTGAATTTTTGACATCAACACCTGGACATGCATATCGATACACACTATAAATTTGCCAAGGTGCAGGGGGCATAAGACAAAGGGCTAGTGTATGCACATACCACTGGCCAAATGTATCTTCATTCAGCAGAGTCAAGCATACCAAAATGGAACATCACATGATAAAAGCCAATAGGGTGATAGTGAGTGTTTCAGATTGTGTACTTGCCGCAAAATGGAAAGGTCCTGAACTCTGACTTTCAAGCACTGAGTTTACATGTTTAAAAACTTTAAAATGACCAGCCTTCAGTATAACAGGAGATACTGGAAGATGATATTGATAGTAATACCTGCATACATGTTTGTGAATGTATATAATTCAGAATATATAACCATTATATTCTATCTATCTAACATATGTGGAAATCTATCATATCATAATCACCAATCTATCATATGTGGAAAATGGTGCATATGCCAAAGACAAAAACTAAAACAGGGACATGTTCCCATTTTGTGATGTGCAAAAGTTTTAGGACTTTGTCTCATTAAACTGTGGTTAATTACACTTGGCAAACCAAGCAATACGATATGGAGCATGGTACAAAACATGCACTGGCATGCACACGATCCTGACCTTAACTGCCTTTTCTACATCTACACTAAAATATCATTGTTAACGTTTCTCACTAACGCACCGCAATATGCAACGAATTTGACGAAACAACCACGAATAGCGTATCAATATAACAGTTACGTTAAGGTAAAAATATGAAATGGTTTGCGCCAGAATACAACATAAAAACATCTATACGGTTACAAATATCAACAACGCGCCTTGCCTCACACAGTCCCCGCAGTCTTAAACTTGAAACACTTTTGGACTCAAGGTGATATAAACTGGGTGGAACCGTCCCGATAACTCACTTCTCAGCGAAGATCCCTTTGTGACGTCACCAGGATACACCTTTAACGCTGATGACGGCACGCGTGGCAACGGGCGTGAGAGATCGCATGCATTACAACACGCTGGGTGTGTGAAATCTGTTGTAAGATCAAAGTAACTATGAATGAACGAAAATCCATGACGTTTTAGCCTAATTTTGAAGGTAATTCAACAGCCAAGGCGGTAATCTAGGACTCGGGAGGCGAGCCATTTCAGGACGATTCGTCGCGTTTTACGCCAAAGAAGCGTTCGGCGTGAGGACTTAATCATGACTTTGGAAGTACCAGATGGACTCAAAACTGCATCCCCGGGTCACCACTACATTTTTTACATCACAACTGCTGCCGTCGAGGAGCTTACGCCAAGCCAATCTGTGGAATTTCTGGCCGCCAGTTGGCATTTTGATTTGGCCCCGGTCTGGCAGATCAGCTGACTGGACAAAGTGGTCGCATAGATGTAGCCTAGAACGGTGTACCGGTGGGAATGCGGGCGTACCTCCCACCTCCCTGTGTGAGAGGAGCGGTCGGGCATAGCAGCGCAAGCGCCCCAAGCTCCTCGGCCGGGGCTCCCGACCCGAACCTGCCCAGGCACATTCGCGCGGTTCCATCTAGTGGGAACAGACAAGTCAGTGCACACTGGGGCCTAGTCATTCGCCAGGGCTAGTTCCTGACGGATGCTAGTTGCATGATGCAAGAGATACCGCTGGTGTGCTCCACCTTTACCAAGCAACTACTGGACAAGACTTCCCCGATCCTTAAACGGTCTAAGAGCGCATCACATCCCACGCTCATAAGCTTTTGGCTATTTATATTGAATGCAGCGGATAAATTAACAACGATTTTCCTCCTTTGGCAACAGGCTTTAGTTATACGACTGCCGACTGTGCAATGTTATTCCACTGATGCAAAAGCAGGATCAGATGCACTTCAACGGATCCATGGTCTCCACCGCCAGCTTCAACACCTGGAGTGCCGCGGGGATGCTGTCAGCACCAAGCTGGGACTTGGAAGCCACGCATGTATCTTGATAGCGTACTGTTTGAAGGCAGGGAGCATTTAAAACATGCTGGACGAATGCATAGGTCTTCCCGCTGATGGAGCGTGATGCGACAGCATTGGCGACATCCAATCTCTCATTGACTCTTGGCCAGTCGTTGCTGGCTGAGTTGCTAAGTTGAGTGACTGAGTTTTTGCTGGCTGAAGATGCCCTTGGTCTGGACGTGCTGCAGGTCCCGAGAATTCCGCAGGAGCTGGCACACCTGGCGCAGTGGGCGAGCGATCACCGAGGCGAGTTCAAACGGTTTATTCTGTGCTGGGCGTGCAACTTTATCCGCTGAAAGTCAGCCGGGCTTGCTCGCGTCCCGGTGATAATTTCGGGCCCGAGGATAACAAAAGCTCAAAGAGTAAAAAAAAACGTAGAGCGCGGGATGCCTGGCTGTTAGGGACCCGAACAGTACGCAGCTTTGACACCCGTCTCATTTGCTATTTGTTAAATACCCAAAACGTCCCCCAGAGGAGCGGCCAAACCGTCCCTATTTCAATGCAGACTCATACGGCTACACCATCCATTTTAGAACTGAACTGGCTTAGATTGAGCATAAGTTCTCAAACGCTAACATCAGCAATTTTTAATTAGGTCATCAAAGTACACCCAATTCGTCGGGCGTTGAAATGAAGCTTGTAGACTGCTGGCATGCGACCCTGAGTGAAGCTTTAGGAACATCTAAACCTACTGAGCTGACGCAAAATGAAGCCAAGTGAAAGCTGAAAGCAAATTGTGTGGTTGCCTCGACCAACGCAAAATTCCCTCTGGCATTCGGGGTCTCGTCACTATCCCTGTTCAGCAAGTGCTCCCCTGGCCGACTCGGGGTTCCACGTCGACACAGGACCCCTGTTTGGCATTGCGAGCCTCCGACAGGCACCTCCATTATTTCAAGGAAATCCGACCAATGCGAATCACGGTCCCGGCCTTGCTTGTGCTTTGAAAATGGACCACCAGAGCTCAGAACGACTTGGATCAGACTGCTCGGTGTTGATGGTGTCTGGTCGAAAAAGAGGCCCGAACTGTCGCACCGATCCCAATCGACGCGTATTGGGCATGGGCGTTAGCCACCCGGGTGATGAGTTATCGTTCATTATCTTTCATTTGCTTTGCTTTTTGTTTGGAAAACCTTACAGTTTTTCCATGGATCATCATTAACAGTGTTTCGTAGAACAAATCATCATTGATGAAATATTGGACATATTTGCAATTACGAGCTTCCAACAATAAACCCGGCTAGTCAACGGGCAGAGCATACTGTTCCAGTGTTTGTCCGATACACTGGTCTACTACGTTCATGCATTCATCATCATTAAGGAGCGAGCCATTACACTCCGTAACCCGGGACCTCGCTGCGACTTGCCGGTCTGCGAGCTCATTGATATGATACTGTGGTCTGTTCGGTAGCCAGGAATGACATAAACATTGTGGCATGGACTTGACAAATGGTGACTAACGAAAAACATCTCTAATCTGGCTCCCTTGTTGGGAATTGGTCTAGCTCATGTGAATTGCTGTTCAGTGGGCTTATGTTCAGTAGTGCCTCCCAAGATCTACAAGGCCGTGTTTATCGCAAAATAAAACAAACTTCTACCTAGCGTTATCATTGTTTTCGCGAACGTATTTAGGCTGTCTTTTTCTGCATCAATAGCAAAGTTGAAATCTCCTCCAAGAACAACGTGGTCGACGTCGCATTTGTTCAGAATGTCGACTAAACGTATGTATAATTGTAGGTCATTCCCATTTGGGCTATAGGCACACCCAAGCACGTGAGTATCGGTGCCAATCTTGCATCTCAAGATCATATAATTGTCTCTGTCACACGCGAACTGGAAAAGAGCGTCATGCTGGACATTTTTGTAAGCAAGGATAGACGTTCCTCTACTGCAGCTCGTACCACACGCATGATATGAGCTGCCTTTCCTGAGAACATCGAAAAAGGGTGCTTTGTCTTTTGCTAAGTGTGTATCTTGAAGGAAGAAAACATCAAAGCTCATTTCTTAAGTACTACATTGCGTCTCTACGATTGAATTGGCCTGCCAAGCCTCGACGTTCACAGAAATTACTTTTAAATTAGTCATTTCGACTCCCCAACATGAGCTGCATAGCCATCGGTGTGTCAGCACATTTGCAAATGTGCATCCGTTTTCTTGGGTATATGCGGTGTCTGTGTTTGCGCGCTCGTATGATTGTGCCTGTTGGAGTGGCTGCGTGTGTCACGATGCCACGGACAAAAACACTCTTGACCAGCGTTCCTACAATGGCCAGCAGCGGCGGCCGTTGTGGAACGCTGGCAACTGTGCTCAATGAAACTATACTGATGTTTGGCACAATGGCATCTTTCTGCTACACCCTATGCAGACCACAATCCATACATCTTGCGGGGAAAAAGCGACTCAACGGAACAGCTGCGCCAGCAGCCGGCGCAGCGACAGATGGCAAGGTAGCTAGGTCACTGGAGCTTCCGCAAACTGAGAGCCGGCGCTCGGCAGCCGGCGCTAGCAGTGCAGCACGTCCGCTGGATTGTTTTTAGACCACCATGCATCGGAACACTGGCTGCCTCAGCCCAGTAGTATCCTAGCTAAATTAGGTATAAAGGTTCAAGATTGCGTGCCGACCAGCATGGAAAACAATACCTAAACCTGGACGAAGTACATAGCTGAGTGACGGTCTTATAACGGGTGAAATAAAGAAAAAAAGGAGGCAGTACGGCCAACCCAAGCGTATGAACCGAAAGAAAAACACGGCATTTTGACACAATGAAAATAATTAACACTCTTCCCATCACACCAGGCCCACTCTAGCCGCGAAGATCAAGTAGCTATCGCTGCATGACTGACGCGCGCCGCTCGCGCGACGACCGACCGTCCCCGTGGTGGGCGCACCTCTGGCCGACGTGGTAGCCGCCAGTGTCAGGGCGGGCGGCGAGCCAGCTGCCGACGATCCACCAGTCACCAGCTCTGCGGACGTGCGACGACTGACCGTCCCTGTGGTGGGCGCACCTCTGACCGACGTGGTAGCCGCCAGTGTCAGGGCGGACGGCGAGCCAGCTGTCGACGATCCACCAGTCACCAGCTCTGCAGACGTAGACACGCTGGACGAAGAGCCAGCCACCAGCACTGCAGCAGCCGCTACAGCAATACACGCCGGCGCGGGTGACGAGACTTCACACCGCAGCTGTGGACACCGGGCCACCGGGTGGGGTGTCACCAGCCGACGCAGCAGTGGCGGGCCGCTGGGCGTCAGGGCGGCCAGCGCCCGATCCCGATGATGCTGGGCGCGCCTCTGCAGAATCAACGCGCCCAGCCGCTGACTGCGCCTGAAGTGTCCCACGCACAACACCGTTCAGCTGTTTTGTGGAGTAGACCCTAACAGGTGGGGAATCCTGGAACCTTTCGAACACTGGGGTGCCGCTTTTTGCGGAGGTGGGTCGTCTCGCTTGAACTGGACAAGTTGCTCGCAGACAGCCTGCCTGTTTTTTTTCGTGAGGGACTCGTTGCGGTACACTTTTCTTGAGGTCGGATCATTTTTTCCTTTTGGTCCGCTCGTTGAATAGTTTATTGCGCAGTTTTTCTGTTACTAAAGGCGCAAATCATGGTATTATTTCTCGGCAAGCGGTGGCTGACCGAGAAATCGTCCTTCCTGATGGTCTCGGCCGGGAAGCACTTGCATAACACTGAAATTGTCATGCTCTCAACGTCTTCTCCCTGACGCTGTTTACCGAAATGTTGACTTGTTTTAATAACGTTGGCAGAACAATTTTGACGCTCAAGCTTTTCAACTTGTTTGTGATAAGCTTCAACCTGTTTCCGTGCTCGTTCAGGTCTTTCTCTTAGCTTTCTATATGCTGGTCCCGTTCAAAGACTGCGCTTTCCAGTTTTTCAAATTTTGTCTCATATGATGACAGTTTTGTCTCAATTTCATCCCAAAAATTTGACACTGCGTTACTGATGGATGGATCCTCCATGGCTTTGAATTCGTCCAAAATGTCCCACCCTTTTCACTTACGTGTGGCTATTGCGGTGCTGCCATTAGCTTTCTCTTGGACTCGAGCGCTTTAATCATTTTGCCGACGGAGCGCTGCCGTTTTCACTCAATAGCCAGGGGACCGGTGCACATGTACTTCATCTGCGTCGCTGAAGACAGACCCTGAGGGCGACATTCTCGTAGATTCCGTACGTCGTCACCACAGCCTCACGTTATACGTCGCGAGCCGTGCACCACGGACTCGAGCTAACCGCGCCATATTGAACCCAGATCGCTCAGAGCAACGCGGAGTAAAGCACAGAGGGTCCGACCCGACCTAGGGTCAAGACTGAGAACCACCCACTTGCTCACTGAAAAACAGCATGTGGCCCGCGGCGGATAGACACGCCGCGCTCCACAGTTTCACAGGAGCCTTTTGATAATCAAAAGACTCGTAGGCACAAGGCACAGGGGGAATGGGCCTTCCTCTGTGTGTCCCGAGGGGTCAAAGGGCTCATGGGAACCGAAGATAATGGGCGCGATGAGGTGCTCGAAGAGCCCCACAGGCTGACCGGGTGTTATAGTAGCGAACCCAGGTTCTGCGTGCAGAGGCCCTCCAATATTATTAAGAGGTCCTCCTACACCGATCCCCCTGGCACAATCTGAGGACCTCTATGTAGGCCAGAGTTCACAAATGCCAAGTAACTAGCCCGTGTCGACCAGCGTCCCACTTTCCAAGCAGGGACAAGGCCAAAGCCAGCGAATGCCAGTCATAAAACCTCTAGCATTGGTAGGGATCCCCGTGACAATGGGAGGAAAGAGGGAGGGGAGGGGGGGCAGGGTATATGGACCAGGGAACCCATAGTGCCTCACAGGGATCCCATGTCTGTAAGTGCCTTCGAGTCGGCCAGGGACCCATTTGCTGAACGAAGACAGGGACAGAGTCCGGAACATCAGAGCAGATCTTGCGTTGATCGGGACCCTCTTACAAGAAAAGGAATATGCGAGTGACTGCAGTGAGGCATTCGAAGGACCCCGTGTCAGTCAGGGGGCTCGCGCCATTTATTGGACCCTCTAAGCGGAGACCAAGAAGGGACCAAGGGACCTTTTTACGTCAGTGGGGGGGGGGGGGGAGGGGGCTGCGTCAATCCAGGGCCAACCGTACCGATCATAGGGCATCCAGAGTCAGAAGGGGGGGGGGGGGGCGATCTATCATGTATCCCTCTGCCTCCGGATCGATCAGTAGCCCCGGCCCACGTATCTCCAGAATGGCAGCCAGCAGGCAACCCAAAATAGGATGGAAAGGCCTTTCATACTCTGATCGTGAAAGGCCTTGGGTCCCCTAATCGGGCTGAAGACTCCGTTGGGGTAAAGCCTGCGAGGGCTCAAGGAGTCCAGGGACCCCATGGAATGGGTTTTGCGACTTGTGCCGTGCGAAAAACAGGTTATACTGACTTTACTGTCTTTCAAACTTCTTGCTGGACACTACGGGGCCTCGGAACCACAAGGAGGCTTTTTGACCGTTCTGGGACCGATGTGTACCCAAGGTCGCTGCTGGGCCGTTTTCGCTCCTCAGGTCCTTTCTGCCCACAAATGACTCTGCCGGTCACCGATAAATTTCTGGCTAACGGCGTACCCCGTAACTGTTCCGGGGCCTTGCTGGCCGCCCCTCCGGCCATTGGACCCCTCTGGTTACCAATGGGCACCTCTGACTGAGCAGGTGCTCCTCTGACCACTCAAATGCACGTTTGGCTACCCAGGGCCGACTGGCCTGTTCAGCGCCCGTTGGTGACCACAGTAATTTGGCTTCATTTAGCTCCGCACTCCCCGGCTTTGCTGGACACGAGGAATCTCGTTGCCGCTAAGGCCACCCTTTCCACCGATGCGCGAAACACCTAAGGCCCCCATTTCGATCTACGTTGAACGTTCACGGGGTTCTCGATATCTCTGTAGCCAACCCAGAAAAGCTCTAACAGAGCCTTTGAATTCTATGGGTTTAGAGGCGTACACGTGGTGATGGCAAAATAAATAACACATGTGTTTATTCTGTGCAATCGTTTAACCCGCCCCCTCCCTCAGTTTATTGAGTTCAAAATACAAACATCATTGGACCTTCCGGTAGCTTTTCTGGCTTCTGCTCCAGCTAAATGACTTAAGCAATGAAATTAAACCAAAACAATATTGACCTTTCGGAAAAATTGAACAAAATCTGGCGATTTGTTTTGCTTTTTTGTAGGACCCTTTCCCTTCAGGGGCGCCTAGCCAACCCTGTGCCCCTCCACCCCCTTACCGAGGCTTTGCCTGGGCCCCTGGTTCCGGAAAGCGGCCGGCACAACATATTGGAAACATCGGGTATCTAATCCTGACCTTCTTGAAGTCACTGAAGGTTGCATAGTATCGGGTATACCATTCTGATCAACTTTGACCTTCCATAGCTATCCGAGTGCGCCATAGCTCAGAATATTTATTTCTTCACTTGACATTGGTCGCCAAGTCACATCCGCTGACATGCCTGGCGCCTGGGCTGTCTTGAGAACTGGTACTCCTAAGCCATCAGGCTTGGACGCTCTCGGCTCCTTGAATATCCCGACGGGTCTCCGGGTAAAGGCCTTCGCCACGGATAACGTGGTGGGCCGAGCCCAGCTGCATCGTCAGACCAGACCGTGGACAAGTGGTAACCATCATGGCTGCTTCTGGCGCGGGAGCATGCCACGGACCTGTGGCTATAATGATGGGTGGGACACACAGGTGTACCACTGGCCTATTGCAAAAATATGATCCGTTTGCCAAGCGCTTGGCCCATGAATAGGAAGCACGAGAAACGTGGGCACACCACCATTTTACACACATACATACATACATACATACATACATACATACATACATACATACATAC
>NW_023596420.1:39137572-39293693 GCF_011947565.3 Pollicipes pollicipes | reverse complement strand
ATGCTGCAGACCATACCACTGCCGGTCCTTCTCACGCTGAGCGCCACCACGCTGGCGGTGACCTCCGCCGAGTACCGGCCATGCGAGCCGCTCAAGTTCAACCATGACAGCGTGGTGTGCGCCTGCAACGCCACCTACTGCGACAACCTGCCGCCGCTGCCGGCGCCGGCCGCCGGTACAGCCGTTGTGGTCACCTCCTCCCGCGCCGGTGCTCGCTTCCAGGTGTCCGACGCTCAGTGGACGAGCGACCTGCGCGCCGCCAACCGGGTGCGGCCGGCGCGCGTGCGAGTCTCGGCCGCGGCGGCGCGCCAGCAGGTGCTCGGCTTCGGCGGGGCTTTCACCGACGCGGCCGGCGTGAACCTGGCGCAGCTGCCGGCCGCGGCGCGCGCGCGGCTCATCGGCTCGTACTATGGTGCCGACGGCATCGGCTACAGCGTCGCGAGGGTGCCAATGGCCGGCTGCGACTTCTCCACTCGACCTTACACCTACGACGACGTGCCCGGCGACACGGCGCTCGCCAACTTTTCCCTCACGCGGGAGGACACTGAGTACAAGCTGCCCTACCTGCAGCTGGCGCTCAACCTCACGGCCGGCAAGGTGCGCGTCTTCGCCTCGCCGTGGTCGGCGCCAGCGTGGATGAAGAGCAACAACGCGTTGAACGGGCGCGGGCACCTCCTGCCCGAGTACTACCAGACGTGGGCCGACTACTTCGTGCGTTTCCTGGAGGAGTACGAGGCCGCCGGCGTGCCCATATGGGGCGTGACCACGCAGAACGAGCCCGTCGATGGTCTCGTGCCCGGATTTTCTTTCAACTGCATGGGATGGACCGCCGAGACGCAGGGCTCCTGGGTGCGGGATAACCTGGGGCCGACGCTCCGCGCCTCCGCCTTCAACGCCACGAAGGTCATGATCTTGGACGACCAGCGCGAGATGCTGCCGGCCTGGGCGGATGTCGTGCTCGCCGACGAGGAGACGGCTAGCTACGTGGACGGCATTGCGATACACTGGTACGGCGATCCGTTCTTCCCGGCCAGCGCGCTGACGGCGACGCACGACCGCCATCCGAACAAGTTTCTGCTCAACACTGAGGCATGCGAGGGCTCTTACCCGTGGGAGCCGCAGAAGGTGGAACTGGGCAGCTGGCGGCGCGCGCAGACGTATGCGGCCGACATCATCCGCGATCTCAACCACTGGGTCACCGGCTGGGTCGATTGGAACATCGCGCTCGACATGAACGGTGGTCCCAACTGGGTCAGCAACTTCGTCGACTCGCCTGTCATTGTGGACGCCGAGCAACAGCGCTTCTACAAGCAGCCCATGTTCTACGCTATGGGCCACTTCGCCGCCTTCCTGCCGCCCGGCTCGACGGTGGTGGATGCCGCCTCGGAAGAGGGCCATGTGCTGGCCATGGCTGCACTGACACCCGACGGTCATATGGTGGCGACCCTGCTCAACCAGGCCGACCAAGAGGCCGAAATCAGCCTCACCGACCCGGTCAAGGGTCACCTGGATCTGACGCTGCCCGCGGCCAGCTTGACCACCGTCAAGTGGCAGCACGAGCAGTCGGGGGCGGGGAGATGAGCTGAAGGCCAGCTCTGAACGGACGGACGCTTAAATTGACGGAGTGGAATCATTGTATTGATCTTAAATGGACACGGATTTTCGACATAAACATGGCGGACTAATGGCCTTGGTGTTCCGTCATAGTGAGCTTTTGTGCTAAAAGTGCCTGACTTCTAGCACACCAGGGGCACTGGTTAAATACAAAATTAAGAAAGCATTACGATATGTAGCTGGAATTTAACGTACAACATAGAGGACTGTGCGATCCCCAGCAAAGAATAATCTCGCAACATATCACGGTGACAACATGATATTTTCGTTTATACAATGTCTTCGGGTGCGAAGAAGGTTAGTTTTTTTCCGGCATAACGTTTCACAAGGCCCATCTGCTTAGCCTGTTCTGCGCATGAGTATCGATTATAGGGAAGAAAGAGAGATGCTAGGTGGAGCTACGGCTAACGTGATACTTGAGTACGCATATAAGCGGACAGAAACGGCAATAACGTTTGTGTTGCCTTCTTTCAGCTGGTTATCATCATACATGTCAGAATTGTCGCAAACATGAGCCATTTTACTGTGGCTTTCATCTTATTCAACACTTTATCAGGTGTAAAGCACGCATCATAACAAGTGTCTTATTTTTCGTAACGACTAAAACAGCCTCGGTGGCAGGCGAATAAATCACACGAAGATGTCAAAGAAAATCGGTTAGCCTTCAAGTATTACGTGATTTTCGAGACGAAGAGCATTGATGTGGTTAGAAATCGCAACAAAATCAAAACAGTGCGTTTTACTCAGCGCCGTAACCACACAGTTCATTACCATTGGTGGTACATTGAGCCTTTCCGAGTACAAGTCTGGCTGGACATCACTTTGTCCGCAAAGCTTCAAAACTAGCCCAGTATACCTGAAAGTGACTGGAACCAAGCCTCCAGGCACACCACCGTTGGTTGCTGCCATGGTTTGATGAAGCCTACATTTTCGCCATACAACGCGGTAGACATGCTCTCAGTGACACGTGGCTGTCCCATACCCACCCACCGTTCAACAAACATCAGCAAGGCAAATCCAGCACCCGCATTTGAAGTTGGTCATTTTCCGTGAAAGGCTGGATTTATGTGAACCACCCATAATCCAATCGAACCATGATAAGGTGAGCAACATCATCATCGCGTAGAATGACCTTATCTCGCGCACACTGGTGACTACGGGAGATAGCAATGCGTCGCAAACGCATGTTCTATTCATTTTCTGTTACATGGAGAGGCTACCAACTCCCGGACAGAGATTTAGCTCTGGACGCTCACGAAGCGGACGTCAATAACTGATGCCCTATCAGTCATCTTCAGTCCGTCTTCACGTTATTGAATAAAGCTCTTCAGAAAACAGAGAGAGAGTGGGAGTTTATGGAGCACAACTGAGGAATTATATGCCGGAGCGGAGGTCTAGAATAGGGTAACGTTACGCTCAAGTATAGGTGCCAGTCATGCTCCATAGAAAAGCCGCGGTTTTCAGCGGAACTAGAGGAGGGATCACGTAAATTTAGCAAAACCAGTAAAAACCAGGGTGACCGGATGCTGAAAGAAAGCGAAAATGGTTGGTGTTATTGATGAACGTGTCCATCATCATATTTTCTAGCTAGTTTTTGGTGTTCCTGAAGGAAGAAGTTGAACTGCGCAAAAATGGTTCATTTTGCTATTGCTTAAGCTGGTAAAGTTATGTCATCTTCTGTCACAGTACACTGGCTTTCGTCCGTCACATTATATATATATATATATATATATATATATATATATATTTATTTATTTATATATATATATAAACATACATATCTTTATGCATACAAATTTATACATGCGATCATCTATATCTTTATGTATAGACATATATATATATATATATATATATATATATATATATATATATATATATATATATATATATATATATATACAGATAGAGAGAGAGAGAGAGAGAGAGAGAGAGAGAGATATATATATATATATATATATATATATATATATATATATATATATATATATGCATATTTATGTATATGTACATATGTGTGTGTATATAGACATGTGTAGATATTCCCAGCAAAAACTTATCTGAATGTCGGGTGACGTTGGGGTCAGTTAACAAACTAGTTAAGTTGTAAAAAGTTATATTTCTTGGCAGTAAATATCTCCAGAATGATACAAATATCCAGATGTCTAAGGACATAAGGTCTCAAGAGCTAATAAAAGTCGCTAGGCCAAAACGGTACTAGAAGCTATCTAAACCTCTTGGGCAAGAGCTCTCTCACCACAGCCCATCTGTTCCACCAAAGCCTGAACTATTCCTGACTTCCCACATGCTATCTGATATTATATTTAAAAAGTCGCCTTCAGCGCCTCACGTCCGCCAGTTGCATCAGCCAGTTCTGGCATCGCAAGACAACCCCTATTTTCTGATTGGTTTAGCTATGGTTGTAGGAACAGGGGCCATTCCCCCACCCCCCATTTTTCAAGGTGGGGGCCCAGGAGTGTTAAGTGTCCTCCCCCCCATTTCCAACCACTTTCCAGATTAAGGTTGTGTGTTGGCTTACTTTTGCAGTACATGAAACACGCATGCCGATTTACCTAGTTCACCAACCATTTTCCTCAAGATGCTTCATCTTTTTTGTTTCCTTATTGGCCGCCACCACCAAATGTCACAACAGCATGGCCGACGCCATGCAGCCCATGGAGACTGCAACTCCGGGAGTCGAGGTTGCTGCTGTGCCTCGCGAGCGCGCATATTCAAAACCATATCACATGTTTGTTACCAGTGATCAATTTGGACTGAAGTTTTAAGATTTTAAGACAAACATGGATAGGCCGTGTTAATATAGATTAAGGATCCCTTTTCATCTACAATCTACGTTCATAGAATACTCTCTATCTCCGAAGAACACAGAAAAACATGAGTTGGGGTCTTTGTGACAATTATTGGACCACCTGCGGCGATCAGGGATGTTGTTGCGTCAATGAGGGTTATTGTGCTGATCTGGGGCCAGCTGCGCGGGTCAGAAGGCCTCCCGTCTCGTGGAGGGGAGCAATGTGCTTTGATTACATCCCTTTTAATGGCCTCCGGATCCACCAGGAGATTCCGCCCCGCGTTGCCAGAATGACAGCCAGAAGACACTTCGCAATGGGACGGAGTGGCCCTTCAGCACTTAACCGGAACCGGTAATGTGCCCCTGGTGTTTTTGTCAAGGGTCCCCCTGCTCGGAAGCAAATATGGGGTCTCATTATTGTTGAGTAGAGTGGGAGTGTCATTATTGTTGAATAGGGTGGGACGGAATGAGCTAAAAAGAAACGAGCAAAACCATCCAAATCTTGCCTGGGCATGTTCATTTTTCTGTTACACTGGATTTTTAGGGAAACAAATTTCATCAAAATGTCTAAACATGTCCGCCCGCAAGCACGAGAGCAAGGACAGCGATGGCCTGGGTTGCGGCGTCGGTAAAACCGAACGGAGGCGGCGACAGCAAGTGCCACCAGACAGCGGGCGCCGTGTTAATCTGTCTTTTGGACAGATTTAATAGTTAACGTAGAAACACGAAAAATAGGATTGTACGGCTATTCTTCCATTTCCACCGCCAGATTTCAGCACCACTTCGCGGTGTTTTTAAGGGCCAATCAGTTCTACCATCAGTCTAAAAAATCGCACACGTGAAATATGCGCCCAGACTGCCTTCTTAATGTAAAATGTGATGTATTGAAGCGTTCAAAGGAACTTCCTTCTGAAGTGTCAACATTTTAGTCCACTCGTTGGCCACGGCTCAGTATTAGCTGTTGGGCCGACGCTGCACGGCCTACGGAGACCGCATCGCCTGGCGTCGAGGGTTTCGTTACTAAGATTTGTGAGTGCGCATGCTTAAAGTTATGTCACATAACTTCTATTAACAATCAATTTACGTATTTTGTTCAGTGCATTAGCGAGGGACATAATTCACATAGATAAGACAATAGTATTAGCTTTATTCCTCGGAGAGAAAAACAGGAGAATAGAGATATACGAATCGATGTAAGTGTTTAAAAGCAATTATTTCAGAAGCGTTGTTATATTCGTCCACCGGTGGGCCACGGCTTAAAGTTAAAGGGAGTGCGTCTTGTCAAGTTAGGATTTTTGGCTGTGCACGTAGGAAAAAAGGGACCTTCGATTTATAAATTTTGGAGTCATTGGCTTCTGCAAATTCGCCTCCACTGACAAGATATTGCTACAGCCCTAAAGTTCGCTTTGGTTTGCATAGAAAAACAAAGTTATAGGGTAGCCCCCTAGCAACGTTCACTACTAAACACATCGACATCATTGAGAAGGTATCGTTAGCTCTCGCAAATGGCTTTTCGAGGATGTCGTTTGTCAGCGCTGACAGCAGCTTGCATGCGTGGTGATGGCTGCGGACGTCATGTTGATGGTTTTTTACATTCCCTTGAGGGGTGCGAGTGTACGGGCTTAGACGTATGGTAGGGCTGGTCAGTTGACACACACCAATTTATGTCCTCCTACTATATGCTGAAATGAGGAACAAGTATTGTGTATTGTCAATCGGCTGTTGTCAATTGTCAATCTAGGGGCATGTGATTGCTCTACGTTGCTCAGCAACCAAAACAATGGTTAAGTCTCTAGCGCGCAGTTATTTGCCACATATAAGGTAGTGCGTTCGTCATTTCCTGCCCGCTGACTGGTATATCTTTTAGGGTTGTATTTGTTCACGCATGGTCATCGATGGAATCGGTAAAAATAAATAAATCAAAGCTGTTGTAAGACTCAAACGCACATTTAGCAATCAAAAGTAACCATAGAAAATTGCTAAACTCCTGTTAGGCGTGTGTTGAGAAAACCGAAAGCATTGGACGCACTCCCTTTAAACACTGGACCAACGCTCCGCTGACTAAGGAAACTGCAACGCCTGGTGTTGAGACTTGCTGTAAACATTTGCGAGCGCACATGTCAAAAAATCACGTCACATGGATTGTATCACTAGCCCCTTCTGACTGAATGTTGAACAATTCCAGACAAACATTGTTTGGCCACGTTACTACATATTATTGACCACTCGTTCTTCAAGCAGATTGTCATCTTCAAGTTTCGATGAAACATATCGTTCTACAATCTAGCTTCGCGATGTCCTTAATGCCTGTAGACCCAGATAAATATTATGACAAGGCTTCTGGGTTCAATCGGTTTGGAAACAGTCCACCAAACCACTGTAAACTGATGGCGCCAATGATCTATTCCATGTGTTCGATCAAAGGCTCATTTCAGCAGTTTATTGACTTCAAAATACCAACAGAATTGATCTCACGGCAGCGCGGAGCACGACCCATGCGACCCTCGGCTTCACCGCTGGTGCAGACCAGCTGACCTGGTGGGCGAGTTGGCGCGCCAAGCTGTCTCACGATAACTGCGAACTCACCTCATCCACATGAAATTGGTGCATCTGTTGAAGAGAGCCCATAATTTAGGTACTGGGTATCGCTTTCGCTGAATGTTAGCCCTCCCCCTCTCCCGGCACACACATCAGCAATATCGGACATGTTTGTTCGTCGTGCCCATGTGTCGCCGCGCGACACCCGTGGCCCGGCGGCCGGAATGCTGCGGCTCCCATAGTGTCGACTAGCCATAGCTAGGCAAAGGTTTGGATCCAAAGCCGCATTACGCGGAACGCCAGGTCTACGGAGCCGGTCGCCGGGGACGGCAGCGCGCGATGTCCGTGCGTCGCGCGTGGAGGTTTGTGTTGTGTGTGGGGTTCATTGCGAGCGTTTTAGGCCGCACCTGCCGTTTTGCTGTTGCTTTTGCTCTTTCATGTCATGGGGGTTTGTACTTGGACTGAATTTTTGGACTTTGTAGTGACACTTGAACAATGTTCGTGATAACCAACGCGTGGAAAAATTCTAAAAAATGACCTTGACTATGACCGACAGAAGTCGACTTGTATCATATTTGTGTGACCTACCACAGCTGCATGAAACACCATATATGCAGAACTTCGTGCGCTCTTCAAGTGTCGGTCGCCTGCGTTTGGAAAATGCTCTCCGAAACAATTAGTTGCTCCTGAAGGCTGTCCTGCCATTGTAACACCGTTTCGGAGAGAATGCATGCTGAATGGGAATAGACTGTTACAATTGGGCGGTGGCATGGGCCATCACATGTGTGCAGAAGGGTTGGGGGTCGTGCGGGTTCGGATCCTCTGGGACTGACATAGCCAGGTCGTGTGAGGCAGTGATGCTGGTGGTTAGTTGTGCGTACCTTGCTAGGATGAGTCGAATCTATTGCTGTATATTGCATGTTTCGATGGCAGTAACGGTGATGTTTTACGGCATTGCTGAAACACTGACAATTCGGCTATTGCTGTTTTGTACTTATTAAAGCTTTGCAATTGCTAAAACATGGTCAATTTATCGCACACTTGTATTTCACCTTATCTATTGTGCACGAAAATCAACTGACATACAAGAAGCCTCTGGTGTCATTGTTCACGAGCCAATAGCCGTAACCATAATGCTGTGCGGGACGATAACCTTTGGGTGACGTGACGCCAGAGTTCATTGCCTCACTCCTGACCTGTGTGGAAACCCTGGCGCCCTATTGTTTACCGGTGCTGTGGCGCACCACTTCCCGCTACCAGTCGCTGTATCGGAACTGTTCGTGCCCCAGTAACGCAGCCTTTCTTCCGCTGCGCTCATCCAGCCATGTGTCCAACGCAACACGCCATGCCGGCAAATGGGGCTTGCGACGGTACAAATGGACCCGACTTTTGCAGCGGGCCGCATGGGCACCGGCGGCCACCACGAAGGCCTGTGGAAGACTGGATGGACACTACTGTCTACCTCGCACGGAGACGACTGCTGCAGCTCTCCATGTTATATCTGTGTTTGAGAGGCTTGAACCGGTACTCTCGAACGGAAACTGCAACCGGTGTTCTCGAGCCGGGCTTCCGCCCGCATCTGAGGTTATTCGGCTCCTAGTGTTCCTTGTTTCCGGTCGTTTATAGGGATACACCTCTTCCTCCTGCTCGGATGTTGCTGTCCGCGTCCGGATCCCTTGTCCGGTTTCCCTTGTGTCGGTGCTCGAATGTTTACCGGCATCTTTTTTCCCCCTCTCCAACCGAAACCACATTCCTCCCATCCAGTATCCAGATCATCTTCCCAACTGTTTCCGCATCATCTCTCTGGCCGCATCCGGATCCTCTTCCCGATCGTACCTGAATCCCATAGACGTAGGAACGTTTCAAAAAATGGGGGAGGGGGTAAGCTCAGGGCGTACTTCAGGAACCTGTTCTGGAAAACAAGCCCGATGACCGAGGGGGGGGGGGGGCGTAGAAATGGAGGTCATCGCTTTTTGTTCAAATGTAATGACTGTTTTTCTAGATATGCATCTAGAGCTGTTTGTCACTGGTGCGCAGTCTTGCCTATCCGACTCATGTATGTCATTCGGGAAATATGGCTATCCAGCTTCCCAAGGTAATTCATCCATTTCAGCATTGTCTGTCCCGGGAAGCCGAAATTCCACGAGCGGGTAGGCATTTTTGGTCACTGAGGAGCCGTCTGTCTCCACGGGGTAGATGCCAAAATATGACCTGAGCATAGGCTGGTGAGAATTTTGAAAGTGACTCGATGGTTCACAGTACGACAGATTTTGCATGCGCGTTCATTTCGTTGGCTGCTTTTCAAGAGATAAGACTTGTCGCGGCACTTTAGCCGGAAACAAATTCGGAAGCTTGAAACTGCCAAAAATAATGTGACCAAAGCCATAGAGCTGGAGATTCTCCTTTGAAAACCAAGCCACAGAATGAAGACCATTCTGTCATACCTTTCTTCTCTGAGTCCTGCTCCCGTCCGCCGTCGGTGGCCACTGTCCTGGCCCGGCCGTCTCCGAATGACTGGCCGCGAACTGATGGTATAGCTGCTTTGTTGCACATTTCTGGATGAGTATTGCTACTGATTGGGATGTAAAGCATGTGGTGGACACCCGCAACAGTGCCTTTTCCGGATTATCTTCCCTTACACCACACTACCCCAGAAAAATGCCGCTGGAAAGCTGCCTTACTCTTGGTATGAATTGGCCCAACGGACATTTAATTTCCCGTCATTCAACATAGATGACTTGATCTGCTTTTGTGTTTAGGGATGGGGTAGCCAGAGCCTTGCTAAGAGGAACACAGTGTTGGTAAAAGTCCATTTTATGGTGATACCCCCCCCCCACCCCCACACACACAAAGATATCCTCGGATAAAGTTTACTTGTTTGCAAGGGATGCGGTTCTCTTCGTTTCATTGTTATTATTACGTTGTAACCAGAACAGAAAAAAGCAGCTACCGTGAAATCAATTCTGCTTACATGTTTAACACGCGCCCGGGTGGCCGGCTAGATACCCTTCGCTCGGGTGGGGGGTCAATTTGACCCCCCTGATATCTCAAGAACTGAGAGAGCTAGAGGCATCGAATTCACAGAGTGTGTCGACCTTTGCGTGATCTCACGTAGGTCAAATTTTGAGGTTCCTAGATTATGACTTTTGGGTCAAATAAGGTCAAACAAGGGCTCATTCTAGGTTGGCTCTTAAAGTACCCCCAGAACCTAAATAGCTGTTTCTAAGCAAAATGTCCCATGTTCATTTGTGGTCAGCGACCTTGTTTGACCTTTTGAAGGTTATGGTGACCAAAGTCAAACAAGATTGCTCTGAGTTTTGCATTTGAAAAAGCGAGAAATATTACGCTAGGCAGTATGTTTCCATAAAAAAAAAATGTTCATCGAGATCATTTTAGATCAATGACCTTTTCTTACCTCTAAGAAGTCCATGGAAGATGTATTTTGCGGTTTTTGCTATCAATAAATTCGAAATGAGCGCCAGAAACCATCCCATACAGCAAGCCCTAGAGTAATAAAACAGGCTAGTTTTGACCATGATCTGACCTTTTTACCTGGACTGAGGTCAACATAATTTGCTCGTGCAATATTCGTGCTGCCTAATAAAGCGATTCTCTAAAAGTTGAATTCGCTGAAACCATGGCCTGGCTTTGACATACCATTGGTCAGCGACCTTACAAAGAACATCAAAATTTTTATGCCAAACGATCCGCTATTCAATTTTCTACAGCTATGCAAAACATGGCGCGACTACGCCGCACCGTTCGGAAGTCATTCTGGAAAAACCTTCGGGGGCGAGTCAGTTTGACCCCCGTGCGAGCGTGTGTTAGGGTCAATAAACTGCAGAAACCAGGCGTTTAACGACCGCATGGAATAAATCACCGGTGTCCTTAATCTGTCATGGCTTAGTGGACTCTTTCTACACCGGTAGAACTCAAAAGCTTTTTCATAATGTGTTATCTGCGTTCTAAAAACATTGAGAACATCGCGAAGGTAGATTGCAGATCGATATGTTTGATCGAAATTTGAGGGTGAAAATTTGGTAGTAGATCGAGTGGTCAACAATGTGTATTAACACCACCAAGCCATGTTTGCCTGGAAATTTTAGCATTCAGTCAGAATCGATTAGTGATGCAATTTATGGCAGCGTTTTGTTTTAATTACTATGTTGTTGGTAGACAAACACAAGCCCGCCCACTCAAATGCTAGACTGTTTCATAGCAGCTACTGGTTACTGGAAAGCGTTACATTAGCCGCGCATATGTGCCCATCAAATTTTGGAAGCAAAATAAGTTTGTGAGCTTAGAGGCAGTCACCTATCATCAGGTCGCAAGCTTGAAGAAAAATGTCCCGTTTAATTCCTAGCAGCCCGCACATTAACTAAAAAAGCCAAAGCACTAACATGATGTCGCCTGCGCTGCGCGCCGCCATGTTCATGGACGCCCCGCCGACTACCGAGATGTTAAAACGTTTTGCGAGCCTAGTAGTCGACAAGTGTGATGTCACACCCTTCGCGTCACGAATTCATCATGGCCGCCCGACCATCATAGAACAGGATTTCGACTATTCGTAGCACGATAGTCAAGATGAAACGCGACCTATATAACGTGATTTTTAACATGCGCGCTCGCAAATCTTAGCAACAAAAACCCCGATACCAGTCACTGCAGTCTCCATAGTTCGCGGAGCGCTAGCTCAGTGGCTAACTTTTCGTCATGGCCCACCGTGCGTTCTCGCAAATCTTAGTTAAGAAAACCTCAGCACCAGGCGTTGCAGTCTCCGTAGGCCGCGCAGTGTCGGCTTAATAGCCAATACTGAGTCGTGGCCAACGGATGGAAGAAAATGATAGCACTTCTGAAAGAAGTACTTTTGAATGCTTCAGGACATCAAATCTTACATCGACAATGTAGTCAGGACGCATATTTCATGTGTGCGATATTTAGACAGATATAAGAACAGATTGGCCCTTAAAGCACCGAGAAGTGGTACTGGAATCTGGTGGCGGAATTGGAAAAGTATAGGTAGATTCTCTATTTTTCGTGTTTCGGTAACTATAAATCTGTCCAGAAAACAGATTAACACGGCGCCCGCCGTCTGGTAGCACTTGCAGTGGCCGAAGCCGTTCGGTTTTACGGAAGCTGCAACCCAGACCATCGCTGTTCTTGCTCTCGAGGTTGCGGGCAGGCATATTCAAACATTTTGATGCGCTTTTTCACAAATCCATTCTGAAAAATGAACGTTCTTAGGCAAACGTGGCAGTGGCCTTGTTCGTTTTTTTTAAAATATATTTCGACCTACTCTATTCAACAATAATGAAACCTCAGTTCTGCTTAACAATAACGAGGCCCCTTATTTACTTCCGGGCAAGAGGCCCCTTGAGTAGAGCACCAAGGGCGAATTACTGGTTCCGGTCAGGAGCTGAAGGTTCACTCCGTCCCATCGCGAAGCGTCTTCTGGCTGTCATTTAAGCGACACGGGGCGGGACCGCCTGGTCGATCCGGAGGCCATTGGAAGGATATATCATACCACATTGTTTCCCTCCCTGACACGAGAGGTCTTCTGACCCGCGTAGTTGACCCCGGCACAGGAACCTTCATTGACGCTACAACATCCCTGATCGCTACACGTGGTCCAATAATTGTCACACGGGCTCCAGCTAGGTGCTTTTCTGCTTTCTTCAAGAGATATCGAGCAATACCTGATTGCAGGTATTGATTGCAGATGAGATGGGATCCTAAGCTTGTATTAACATGGCTAATCTATGTTGGTCTTAAAATGTCCAAGATTCAGTCAGAGCTGATTACAGATAAAAAACTATGCAATCAAGTTTTGGACATACACGCTCGCAAGTCATAGCAGCAACGACCTGAACGCTCGGCGTTGCAGTCTCCACTGGCCGCGTGGCGTCGGCCTGCAGTGACATCAGGCGATGGCCAATAAGCAAACGAAAAATATGACGCGTCTTGGGGAAGATGGCTGGTGAACTAAGTAAAGCGGCACGTCTATTTAAATGCGGTGCGAAAGTAAGCTAAAAACAGCCTTAGTCTGAAAAGTAGTGGGACAGCTAACACCGCTGCTTCCCCCCCCCCCCCCCCTGTTCCTACGCCTATGCCGAATCCTCTCCTGACCGCCCCGGCATCCTTTCCCCGGTCGTACCTGGATCCTTTCTTTCACCTTGCGAGGACCCTCTGACCGGTCGTACCCGGATCCTCTCCCTGACCGCACCCGGATACCCGCCCCATAGGCCCGTCGCCCATCGGCCGGCCTCCATACGAGCGTGGCGAGCTGCGGAGAACACTGGCGTGCGGCCGAAGCGGGCCTCGGCGCAGTGCGTGCACAGTGGACGAGGGGGGACGGGGGAGGGGGGACGGGGAAGCTACGAGCGACTGCAGACGGCGGCTGCTGGCGAACTGGGAAACCGAAAACCGCACAGCCTAGTCTATTCTAGGAAGCTGAACTGCCTTATCGGTTAAGTGGAACACAGGGTGGGGGGGGGGAGGAGCTGGCGAAAGTGGGGCGCTGACTTGGAAAGAATGATCGGCGGCAACAACAGTGGAAGTTGTGTGTTTGTGAATGGTATCCGACGGACTGTGGTGGCCGCGCACGGCATGCTGAGCCAGTTATCGAGAACTTGGGGCATTTTTCGGGATCGGCATGGCCTTTTCTGTGCAAAGAGTGAGTTTTGAATGTGTCATAGCTCTGCAGGCCCTTTGAAGTTGTCACACGTTGGATTATGACGATACCCTATTGAATTTGTAACGATGTGGCTTTTAGGGACGTTCAAATGATGCATACGTTTAACCAACACATACCGATGGTCTCAGTAACAAGTCACAACACGCGGTGTGTAGCTGGCGTCAGAACCCATCCTGTCAGGCTCATGACGCGGCCGCACGGTGCGGAACAGTCGTGACGAACTTGGCCGCTCGTGGAGCGAAAGAGGCGTGACGACCTTGACTGGGTGCGAGACAGACGCAGCGCTGCACACACGCCAGCAGGGCGTCGCCGTTTCGTCGTAACCGGGGCGCAATCCGCAATCAGTCTTTGCCCAGATCTTGCCAAATGTGTTTCTTTTCAGCTGCCGATTATGGAGGAAGGTGATGGCGGGACGGAGACTGTACGAGCTGTGGCGTGTGAGACGGAGACTGTACGAGCTGTAGCGTGTGAGACGGAGACTGTACGAGCTGTGGCGTGCGGGACGGAGACTGTACGAGCTGTGGCGTGTGAGACAGAGACTGTATGAGCTGTAGCATGTGAGACACAGACACAGACTGCATGAGCTGTGGCGTATGAGACAGAGACTGTGCGAGCTGTGACGTGTGAGACGGAAGCTGTACGAGCCGTGGCGTGTGAGACAGAGACTGTACGAGCTGTGGCGTGTGAGACGGAGACTGCACTGTACGAGCTGTAGCGTGTGAGACGGAAACTGCACGAGCCGTGGCGTGTGAGACGGAGACTTTACGAGCCGTGGCATGTCAGATGGAGACTGTATGGGCTGTGCCACGTGGCAAACTCCACTCAGGTGACTCCACAGCAGCACCGTATTACTGGCCCGATCCTGTCGCCGCAGGCCGTGCTTCTGAGCCCAGTTGCCTGAGAGTCGATGGCGATGGCTGAATGCATGAGCTCGAACACACGCCATTGGTAACCCGGAGCGTAAGGACTTTCTCTTTCCTCCGCCTTCTCGTATTGACTCCCTCGCTTTCACGTGGCAATGACCGACAGTGGCGTCACTGGCTGTTGTCTTGGGGATCTGTGGAGGATGTGCTCCGCCTGACCCGCCCGAACCGTTCTGTTCAAAAGATTATGACGTTCGTGTCTCCTTTGTCAGGAGAGAGTAACCTTCAGGGCTAAAACATCCTCGCACGTGAGAGGAAGAAGACCGGGAGCTGGCTAAACATGGACAAGACAGTAAAAATACACATTCGCATGCTCCTGTGAGTTCCGCGTGCGTTGCAAGGACACGCATGGTGGAGGTTTCACGGGAGGCGAGCCTTCATTCACCAGATAACGGGTGAGTGAAAGAAACTCCTGAGTTGGAGAATGCGGCATTCGGACGTTACTCCGTGACGTGAGCGTGACGGGTCGATGAAATGTTTGCTGGGCGACATCGTCCGGGCCAGTGGAACAAACTCCGGTGAATGTAGCATCCGCTGTTTCAATGCCGTGACACATTCTCTGCCCCAGTGTTCAAAGTCCTCTGGGTCAGATTACATCCTCTTAGTTAACGTTCCGTCGTTATAGTAGGAGAACCACCCACCTAACGGCGGCGTGGTAACCTGCAGATCCACCGCACTATGCTCGGCGTTTGCAGGCCACTCGGTCCACATAGGTCACGCTCAGACGCCATGTCTAGTGTGTCTAGTCTAACCGCAGACACCATGTCAGGACAGAGCTTGACAGTTTGTCTTGGCGGGGCGTCCTAGAGAGCTGAACGTGCGTGAGTCAGCGCTTCTGCGCAGATGAGGCAACGGGCAGGAACGAACATCGGCTCATTGGAGGCATGGCACGTGCGTGACGAAGGCTGAAGGCATGGACCGTGACCGGCACAGGACGTGCTGGACCATCGTTGGACCAAGCTTTCTGGCAGTTTTCTGGCGAAGTTCTCAGCCGCTGAGGTATTCTCTCCCGACAAGAGCTCGGTTGGCAGACTTTTCGCCACTATGATATGAGCGCCTGGAGTCAACTACAGCGGAAGCAAAACATCTGCAAGCTGTATTTGAAAGCGACAAATATGAAACACCGATTGGTGTTTTTACGATTGCCGAGACTGGTACAAGCCATGGCTGGAGAGTGTCGCATGCCAGTTGTGGCAAGGGTCACAAGAGCCTGAAGTGAACCGGTCACGATTTTCTCATTTCCTAAGGTATGCATGCCCGTTCCAGTGGGTTTACCATAACAGTCTTTGTTGGCATTCTCCAGCACTGGAACAAGTCACACGGTGGCGAAGTTTCGCAAAGTGAGTCGGGGGAGGGAGCTGAACGGTGAAAAATGACTCAGCCTGCTCCCAAAATATGCCGACGAACAGATTTCTCCCAGGATGTTACCCACATTCGTCTAGAAGTTGGGAGAATGACTGTAGCCCCCTCCCCCCCCCCACACACCGAATAAGAAGCTACACCCCTGAAGTCATCACATGCATACTTATCATTAGAGCTGTTATCAATGAAATACTTAGACGTACGCGTAATCCTTGCCAGGACACATGCTTACAGCAAAATCAATGTACGTAGACGTGGTGAATCAAGGACAATGGACCTCCTTTGCTTTGTTCACGCTGCAAAAACCTTTATGACGTTTTATGACATTTTCACCCAATTTTATCCTGAAGGGTGTCAAAAGAGGCTGATGACCTGTTCTCCTTCCATCGAGTACCAATGTCATATAATTATCTTAGCCACTAACGAACACACGCGGTCATGACTCAAATTTCAAAAAAAAATTCAGTGACTCAACTGGATCAAGTATCCAAAAGGCTAAGGCTAATTCTGCTTTTAGTGCCTTTGGCCTCACTCCTGCAAGTCACAACATTTTCAGCGAATTTGATTATGGCTCCGGACATATATTTTCAGCCGCCATAAGTTCTAAACTAATGAAGTTTGTATTGGCATGGTTGACATGTTACTTGAATCAATACTGTAATGAATACCCTCTGTGTTTTCGTGTGTTAGTCGCACTAGCTGCTACAACGCAGCCACAGATGAATTAAGCCAAAGACAAAACGCACAACTGGCAATTTTTACGCCAAACAACCGACATGTGAATCGTAAAGCGTTATGAAGAGGCAACAGTGATTCATAACGGTGTCAACACGTTAGCATCTATATTTAGGTCGTTAATGATATCATTTTGCCATGAACACTGCAAAAACCAATATTACCATACAACACAAAGTGCGCCTCGAAAACAAAAACCCGTCCAGGTTCAGGGGTTCTATGCAAACAAGCAAAGGCCACCATGACTTGTTCGTGCCCAGCCAGGACTCCGTTACCACGGCTTCGCGGTCGAAATGGGCCTGCTGCCGCGCCATGTTCGCGGGCTAGCCCAAGTGGTCTCGCAGCACACACATGACAGCACCGTTACAAGGCCGGCGAGACCGTTAAGCAACAAAGCACTCACGCACTCATCATCAGCACGAGACATTCCTGTTTCATGTCGCTCGAACCCACGTGCCCCTGACGAAACACGGACCACCCTCCCGCCCGGCCCATCCAGTGTGGCGGCGTGACGACCTTGACCTGAGCTCAGGCCGGCGGAACCCCGCCTCCGCTGCCGTTCCGTTTGGCACGTCCGTGACGTTTTGATTGGCTCTCGGTGGTGATGTCACATCACGTAGCGGACGCGTCACAGGACGGGGCGTGGCCGGTCGGGCGGCGGCGCCAGCAGCGCGTTCAGGGAGCGTCGCCGCCGGCCCACGGGCGCCAGTCTGCCGGACAGGGGGCGGGGTCAGCAGACGGCTGCAGGCCGCACGGGGTCGTCACGCGCGGCACGTGTCAAAAGTTACAGATGCCACAGTACTAGTATCGGGCGGCAAACTGGTGTTGGACCGCGGGATGGTGGCGAGTGGAGTCAGGCGGCGGGCTGGGGCTGGTCGGTGACCTGGCGTTGGACGGTGGGCTGATGTCGGCCGGTTGGCTGGTGACGGCTGGTTGGCTGGAGATGGCCGGTTGACTGAAGTGGCCGGTGGCCTGTAGCGGCCGGTTGGCTGGAGTGGCCGGTGGCCTGCAGCGGCCGGTTGGCTGGAAATGGCCGGTGGCCTGTAGCGGCCGGTTGGCTGGAGTGGCCGTTGGCCTGTAGCGGCCGGTTGGCTGGAGTGGCCGTTGGTCTGCAGCGGCCGGTGGCCTGTAGCGGCCGGTTGGCTGGAGTGGCCGGTGGCCTGTAGCGGCCGGTTGGCTGGAAATGGCCGGTGAACTGGTGGCGGCCGGTGGCCTGGTGGCGGCCGGTGGCCGGCGTCGTCAGTACAGTAGGTCGTCACGAAGAGCGGAAGCATGCTGCTCTGTTATCCGTTAGCGTGTTGGATAGAGGCTAAGACATATTTGTGATATTTAACGCCCAAAAGGATTGATTCAAAGCTGCAGCGAGACTGGCTGTGAAGAGCCATTTGCCGCTGGTGAGTGATGCAGGGTCCCAGAATTGATTTTGCTTTTGGTTTGTTGAGTCAAAATGTGTTCTCTATCATTTTAGATATCACCAAATAAGTTAACAGTTTTCCCAAGATCCTAAAAAAACGATCTCCCACGATCTGAAAAATTTCCCAGGGTCTTCCAGTCCTTGGATACTGCCAGACAGTGCAGCAGTGAGGTGGTTACTGGAGCAGCATCTTACCATCCTGTAAATAATTCAATCATGAACATGATGCAACAAAAAATGATAAGCATTTTGACTAGTCTCTTAGACATTCATTCAATTTCACTTCTTTGTCGCTTTTTCTTGGCATCTGAGCACTATTTCCCTTACATGTAGTGATTTCCCAAAAATATAATGGTTTCCATAGGGTCACAAGTAATCACACGAAATAATTACGCGTAAATCAAACGCACTAGCCTGCAAGTCAGTTCAGAAACAAATGTGCAAAATAAAACTTATGTAGTACGTCTTGAGCGCCAGGATGCTGTAATGGTGACCGAGACGTTACATAAGTGGGTTTATGCATCCTAAAGTTATGGTTAAAACCCACGCGCATGCAGTTTTCAATAGCTTCTAAACCTCTCCCACGGCCTGACAAACAGGTTGAACGACCACTCTGCTTTAAGGTGTGGCATGAATCAAAATCTAGGCAGCTAGTCTCGTAGCCATGAACCAATATTGATTCACATTTTTAGAAAATGTTAGTGGTTCTGGGTGTCGTTTCTGATGTAGCGACTCGTACGTTACACTAATAAGTTTATCCCATTTCTTCCAGCGCATGACAGAACGGACTTCATCAGTACATTTTCATGCAGGAAATTCGCCTTGCTTAGGCTTATCAGCCTCCGTCCCTCCCCACTCCCTTCCGTTCTCGCCGAGGTCTCAGATTCCATGGCGCCTTTGGTGACTGGCGCGGTCTCAAACAACAGCTGATCATGCTATTTTTTTTAACCACCCTTTTTACTCGGATCAAATTTCAAAAAAGTCAGCGGTAAACTACACACGGCACACATTGCAGCAAAGCTTGCAATTTTACGTCAGCTTAGAAAAATAAATCTTTCGTTTTTTGTCGCATTTCAGTGTTGCTACATATATTGCGTCTAGTGCATCGATACTTGATCTCCACAAGCAGCGAAAATAAAGGCGTGAAACTAGCCGCACGGTGGAAGCAAATCCAACTGTCGACAAATTCCCACACGGCGCCGCGCTGCCTATGCCATAGACATGTTCCATTGGTCGAACGCTAGTGCCGGTTTTTTCTCAGTTGGTCTCGAGTTCAAGGCCGTGCAGTGCAAGTCAGCTGGGAAACAGGCCGGCGCGGTAACATGAACCGCGGAAACTGGGCTGTGTGATCTTCACACGCACCAGCCTCCAGTCCTGGCTGACGCCCGTCACCTAGTTCTGTTCTTCCCAGCCAAAATAGTCAACTCAACAGTTAAAATGATTGTGTTTCTTACCACGTTTCGTCATCGCGGCCAAAACATGCAAATTATTACAAATCTGTCCATTTTATGGACTGAAATAGCCAGGTGTGGTCAGACCAGCAGCTATAAACTTTCAAGTAGCGTGAGTCACTGATCGACACGCAAACACTGCGAAGCAAAAACCTCTGCTTAACTCTCATGGAAGCCGTTTTTGGTCACTTTTGCAAGCCATTTGGGGACTAGTCTGTTACATTGACAGGATTAAATGTTATGGATTTCCAAAGATGTCTGACTCCATTCACACAGGTACAAGTAAACAACCAGACGATAATGAATCACAATTGACAGCTATCACATCTGCTTCACTTCGCCCCTTCTACTTCGCACGAGGCGTTTCACACCGCAAGACGTCACGTGACCTGTACCTTAGCTGCTACCCCAACCTGCAGTATCAGTATCAGTATCAGAATACTGGAAGCCATTGACATGGTGTTGCTGCGGTCTGAAGTCATGCAGGTGCAGTATGAAAAGCAGCACACAAAAGGTGTACAAAAATGATACGAACAACATTCAAAGAGCTAAAACAGACACATCAACGCACTATGGGCCGGCTCAGATCAGCTGTCGGTGGTTCAAATCACATTGCGGATGGCGTTCTTAAACGCGCTCAGCGTTGCGGCATGGAGGACACACGACGGCAGGCGGTTCCAGGCTGCTGCGGCTCGATAGGAAAACGCCCTCTGTATAGTGGTCAGTCGGTGTCTGCGCATGTGTAGACTACCTCTGTCCTTGGCATGCGCCTCACGACTCGAAACAGCGGCGCGTGGGGCAAAAAGTGTGCGAACCTCCTGAGGCGCACCTACTCCTTCAGCGCCTTAAATACTTAGATCACGCCGCGGTACACCACCATGAATTCCATTCTTGGCCATCCAAGGGAATTTAGAGCCGGAGTTAAATGATGGTGTTTGCCTTTAAGCTGTGCGCACTTCAAACTGTGCTCACATTTGAAATACATGCTTAAAAATCTGACTTAGATGCGTCGCGTAAGTCTTCTTGTGTAATGTTAAGATGGGAACACTTTCGCACAGCTGCTGTTCAGCCATTTGACATCGCACATGGAGGGACTGATTGTAGGAACCGCAGGTCCCAGTGGCTAACACCCTAAGAGTTCCAGCCCCCAAACCCAATTGCGTTGTCTTTTTTGTCAGTCGGCGCTAAAATTCTCCTCACTGGGTCGGCCGGCGCGAAGATTGCCGGTGATTACGGAACAGGCCCGTCCAACAGCCGTTTTTGGATGTGGGCGGGACAGTGTGATTCAGGTCCCAGCCGTGCTAGATCACCAGCACGGCCTGCGGGCGTCGTTCCAGAAGTGAATGGCGCCCTGGGAAACAAAACGCTCGCCGTCCGAAGGCGGCCGGGGAGCGATGAACGCGGGCACTGTCGCAACTGGTCTGTGTCGTACAGCCACCAGGCCCCCGTCGGGCCACCACTGGACCGAGCAACACTGGACCATTACTGGACTACCACTGGACCACCATTGGACCACCATTGGACCACCACTGGACCACCATTGGACTACCACTGGACCACCATTGGACCACCATTGGACCACCACTGGACCACCACTGGACCACCACTGGACCACTACTAGATCACCACTGTGAACCATCACTGGACAACCACTGGATTGCCACTGGATCATCACTGGGCTCTCACTGCATCATCACCAAACCATCATTGGGCAACCAATGGACCATCACAGGACCATCACTGGGCAACCACTGGACCACCACTGGACCACCATTGGACTACCACTGGACCACCATTGGACCACCATTGGACCACCACTAGACCACCACTGGACCACCACTGGACCACTACTGGATCACCACTGTGAACCATCACTGGACAACCACTGGATTGCCACTGGATCATCACTGGGCTCTCACTGCATCATCACCAAACCATCACTGGGCAACCAATGGACCATCACAGGACCATCACTGGGCAACCACTGGACCACCACTGGCCAACACTGGATCGTCACTGGACCATCACTGGGCAACCACTGAACCACCACTGGCCAACACTGGGTCGTCACTGGACCATCACTGGGCAACCACTGAACCACCACTGGCCAACACTGGGTCGACACTGGACCATCACTGGACCCCCACTGGCGCATCATTTGGATCCTTCGTACCACCACTTGGCAATCACCGAACCACCACTTGGGCATCATTGGACCACCACTGGACCATTGCTAGACCACCACTGAACTTCCATTTGGTTACCGGACAGACCGCCAAGCATTGCTCCGGATAATCGTTGAGCCAGCACAGAACCAGTGAACCAGTAAGTCATTGAACCACAGCAACACTTTTAGAACGCTGTGCTACCCAATACTCGTGGACTACCTTCGACCAAGCCATCATGTGTCTAACCCGTGAATCAATATCCCACGACTGGTCCAGTGAGTCACCGTTTGACAGCCACTGAGCCAGTAACGCAAACAGGACAACCAAACAATTACCGGAGATCGGGATATGCAGACACGGCAATCCATCGTCACATCATTCTCTGAAGATCTGGTCTCCTGTCTATCGCAGGACCACTGACGCTCTAGTCACGTGCATCAACAACACGGATGCACATTACACATGTGTCAGACGGGACTAAAGTGCACCCAATATTGTGTTGTATGATACAGTGTACAACTACAGTGTACAACTACAATGTACAATTGCGATGCCGATGCGATGCATGTGTCACATCGAGGCATAGCACAGCGAAACTGTATGCAGCTGATCGTACGTCCGTGACATTGTATTGATAGTATTAATAAAATTAGTCAGATAATGGCGTGATGGTCATAGGCTTCTTCAGACAACGTGGTCACCCGGAAACGATATCACCATTCCGTTTCCCGGGAAAGAGCAAGGAGCCAATTTCAGCTGGTGATAGAACAGTCAACAGCGAACTACTTGTAACCGGGGCTCAGCGATGTCAAGTGCGCATGTATCAGCAAGGCTCGTTTCAAATGGGCCAACCCCCCGATGTGGGCTCCGCTAACTTCACGCCAGAAGCCAGGTGGAGCCTCAGCATCCTTTGCGACCTTTGACCCGAGGACATCCGCCAGGTAAACGTTCCGCGTGAGTACGCAGTTAGGAACTAGCAATGCACCTTTGTTTAACACAGCGGCGCAATAAACACACCGCGGTCGTTGTCACTAAATGCGTCTATTCGGTGCTTTGGATGGTTTCCATAGGTTTGGAGGGAAACCACCAGGGATGGTTGTCAGCTTTTTTGTAACGTTGTCGTAACTGTGCCGTTGACTTCCGAAACGGAAGTGTTGTAGTTTTTTTGTTCAGTTGTGTGTGTGTGAGGGAGGATAGTCTACCAACTCTGATGACAAACTCAGCCAAATCTGGAGAAAAAGTAGTTTGGGGACATTATCTGGACAATTTAGATCTAGACATTTTTCATCCGCTCAGCGTACCGACATACTTTTTTGAAACTGAAACTCTGCTTCAAACCTGAGTGGGTCTGCAACATGTTTAGTCCTTAGTGTCAGTGGAGCTATCACCCATAATGCAATGAATATATATGTATATATATATATATATATATATATATATATATATATATCAAACCACCTGTAAACTAAGTCGATTGTAAGCATAATGAGATAAAAACCGTCGCAAACAAGGTTGTTTTCATGGAGATTATTTCAGTGCCTCGAAGAACGTTTCTTGGGACATTTGCCAGCTACTTTTATGTTTTGAGTGCTCCATGAACGCGTCTTTGAATGGAAACATCTGAATACAAAGAACCGTTGATCTAGGATAAAAAATGATTAAGTGCGTGATTGGCTGACTCAGCGGTATGGAAACCTCTGCATGCATACCCATGCATGTATGCTCTGTATGCATCGCGACTCTCGTCAGCATTTCGAGGCATGCACCTGCTGTGATTGTATGGTCGCAGTCCTCATGCCGGTTGTCGTGGTAAAGCCAACGGATAACGTCGTGCTTGGGAATTTGGGCCGGGGGATAGCCATCATCGAGAGTTGGCTGAGCCGTTTGCTGTGCCCCTCCCGCCATCCGCACGGCACTCAACAAGAGCGACTGCAGGCTGGCACGACTATCTACCAACCTCTCAGCGTCGCGTGAACACGCGCGAATCGCGCACGACCCGCGGCCGGCGGCCTGACTCACGAGAAGCAGCACTCGTCCAGGAAGAAGCAGCACTTGAACGAGAAGAAGAGCGTGTCCATGCAGGCACCGCGACACCGGGACTTGGTGAATGTCTCGGCGGCTGGCAGAGTCGCCACCAGCAGGCAGCACGCGGCCAGCGTCACGGAGAGCGGCGTCATCGCGTCCTGCGCCGTCGTCACCCGCCGCGCCACTGCCGCCGCCGCGCCGGCCACGCTCCGCTCGGTGCCGACGCCGTCACCGTGCCAGGAGCGGAGTCAGTGGCGAGGGTCCGGTGGTAGGCGAAGTGGCAGAGGCGCCGCCCGACAGTCTTCACCGACGTCCTGATTCGCCGACCGACCGCCCGCCAGACTCACCATGTAGGTCCTATAGGTCGATCTATGACCATGGGTCCATAGGCCACAGGCCGTCCTGCACCGCATATTTTGGAAAAACTCGGCAGCTGGGAGAATGTACACAATTAGAGTCCTCCGTGTCTTGTGCCTGAACCAGTTGCTCGGGCAGTTTGCGCCAACTAACCGGTCGTACAATTCCGGATGAACGGCAGAATTTGGGGAGCGAAAGTTTGACGTGCCGCAGTGTTCGGCACGATCCGTACTGTCCTTTTGCGCGACCGCTGACAGGGGCCGCAGCCCATATCTGTCAAGGGCATAAGGCTAGCACCTTAATGACCCGAACCTACCTCACCACGAGTGGGTGGATCGAAACACGGCCGCTCTAGCCAGCTGAGCCACCAGCACGGCATGGTGGAGGTGAGGGACGTACTGAAAGTATGCAAAGCGCTGCGATGCGAGAAATCCCTTATTGCGGCCCAGCATCTTCTCAAACCACGTTCTTCTGCTTTACTAGGAAAGACGCACGCCTCTTCGTCGACATTTCTCTATATGGCCAGGTATTGACTGAAGACCATCAAGCGGGCTTTTCTTTACTGTGCCGCGGCATCCTGGAGCCGCCCACCTCCGACCACCACTACGTCTTCATCTGCGGGGAGATAAAAAGCTCTCTCAAAACAAAAATGTCAGGTTAAGTGCCTTGATTTCAACCCCGTACTGGTAAGCTATGTAACTGTGCGCCCATGTGCATGTTATTTCGCGTGTTAATGCGCTCCCCATATACCTGTGTTTTGAGTTCATTCATATTTTGATGTGTGACTATCTTTCACGCAAAATTTGCACGCTTAATGTAGTTATCTCTTCTATCCGTGCGAATGGTGTCGTGCCGCACTGTAAGAATCCGAAGAGAAGACATTTCGAGCGAATAAAAAATGCAAAAACACAAGGATCAGCGGGGGACAACCACCACCGTCTGCGGTGGTGGTTCGCTTCCATTCCATTGGTTCGCCAGCGCTTCCATCTGCTCTCATGGCGATTACCGCGGCAGCAGCCGGCACCGGCAGCGGCACACCGAGCCGGCCCACGTGCGCCGCCTGATGCTGCGGTTCCGTCTTTCCCATATGGCGTCGGTTGCACGCTCTTCACCGCGCGCGCTGCGCCGACTTCGGAGCCCAGCGACCCGGCCGTCACGGGCCGCGCGGTCGGACCGGCAGCTCGCCACGCCGCCCGCTTCGGGAGGCGCCTCGTCGCTCCGCGCTCGGCGATGCCTCCGCCGGCTCACTTTCTACTTCGGCCGCAGTCGCCCGTCGCTTTCCGCATCGGTGGACGACGCCCGGGCGGCCGGGCGCCGGGGTGTCGTGCGTAGCTGTGCGTGCGGGCTCTGCCGAGCTGCCGGTCGGCTGGCACCGTAACACCACCGTCATGGCGACGTCGTGCTTCCGGTGCCGTGCCCTAAAACGCTCTGGTTTCTGGGCTACATGGCCTGCAAAAATGTGCAGACTATTTCGTGCAGACTTTGTCTAGGTCACCAAGGCGTCCACAACGCTATCGTAGTGTCATTCAAACCTTGCCATTCCATTTGACCATGCGGTGATCAAGACAAATAAAACATGACTGTCGAATCCAGAGGTAAAAAACTTCTCATTTAACGGATATGATCGGTGACAAAAACCGGCACTTTTGCGAGCCCATTGGCGAAAAAAATGCGAAAATTGAAATAAATCACAACAGACCAGATCATATTACAACAGACCATTCCAGCTAGACGAAACTCATCTTGGTGCGTGGCTTAGTATTGGTCGGTACTCGCTAACGCTTGCAGTGTGAGCATGTGCAGAGCACATGTCGAAACGTTGACGTTTCGCTATATGGGCAAGGCGACCCACAAGATGCTGCCAAACATAATAGCTGTAACCATTTAATCATTTAGCAGGTGGCAGAAACTGCAAACCGTACTATATCAGTGCTGACGTCACAGATCAGCGGTCGCGCAGTGCTTTTTCAATGCTCTCAGATCAGTGCTTTTCACAAATTGTTTAGCCAAGATTCACTTCACATACCAAACAGTATAAAATACCAAATAACTAAGCCTATTACCAGCCGTAAGAATTGCGGTTGGCCACAGCATCATGCGGCGAACGTGATCAGCTTGCCGCGCAGCGTTTTAAACCGTCGTGCGATTTCAGGCAGAAGGGCGAGAATGCGCGCCACCAGGTGAAGAATTGGCTTCGGTGTAAGGCTGTGGCCCGCTGTTGGTTGTGTTCAGGTCGTGAGAAGCTATCTGGCCTGCTAGCGTTAAAAAACCCTGCCGATTTAGGAGGCTCATTGTGTGTGAAAACCCGACCTGTAGCTTCAGAGGCCAACGGAGGACGTTTGGACGACACATATCAAGGGTTTAGTCGACGTTTTCTGCTGCTGGGAGGAACAGCGGCTTGAGGTTAGATGCCCAGCATCCCTGTTGTAGGCCTTTCACACTGCCTGTCGCGTCTCAGCCTTGGCGTTTCGATCAGTGGACAGGCGTGAGATAACACACTTTAAATAGTCATCATATTGTATGTAGAGTCAAATGAAAGAGTCAAAGGTGGTAGAGGTGTCCAAAAATGTCGTTTACTTCTGTTGATGCAATTGTGTGTGGATTTCCCACTCACAAATTGGGATCTTGTTAGGAAGTCGGAGTTCTGCGCCGGTACTGATTTTGCAAAGATGTCGCCAATGCTTCCAGCTGATTGTACGATGAGGTCACAGAGCCAAAAGTAAAATTGCTTTAGGTGCTTGTGGAAGCATGTTGCTGGTAAATGTAGGGCTACAGGGATGAAGATTTGCCAGATGCGCAGGTGTAAGTCTGCCTCCGAAATGCACTTAAAGCAGTGTTCTCCCCAGATTTCACGCACTTTCTTCGGTGTTGGAGCAGAAGTTGAGTTTCTCAAAATTTCTGTTTTTGGGCAGTTGAACCATAACAAATCATGATTAATAACACAGAATGGATAAAATATGATAACACATAAGAAACTACATCTCCGGCTAGGGGACACAGTCCCCCCCCCCCAACTAAATAGGAAACGGTCTGCTTCTAGGCTGGTTATGTTGAGCATGCCTTTATCTGATTGTCTTATCAAATTAAACCAAACCATCACTCAGTGTTTGATGGCCAGCAAATGATACTTTAGTTCAAATGAATTCACGAAACAAAAATGTTTGATGGTTATGGCGCATTACATTTCATTTGTTTTCGCTTTTGTTGTTTATCGCATTTCGAGTTATACTGCAAAGGCTTCTGAAAATTTGTCCTGCAAGTGACGGGTAAGACGGTTACAAATTTAGTCGGTGATAGAAAAGGTACGTTTTTCACCCCTGGTGGGATCGTTTATATCTGGCCTTCGTGAGCATGATTTCCAGGCATAACTGCCGCCATTTCGTTCTCAATCAATGTAATTCAAGGTATGAGGACGCTATCAAATAATGACGTATTGTGGAGCATGTTTACCAGAAAGAGAAACTGTGTTATCCAGAGCAGTGTTTTCTACTTAAAATTGTACCAGTAGTTATAATCGAGGTTCGTTCATCATATCTGACGCTTGTTTGTATATCTTCAAAGGTGGAATATTGTTTTGATAGCTGTTTACAGCTGGAGCGACGAGTAAAACACGAGGTTTTCTGGAAAGTAGAATTTGTCATGGAATTAAATGAATGAGCTTAGGAATTGGACTCGACTGGATCAAGCGAAATTACGAGTGATAAGGATTTCGGTTGAGCTGGACTGGACTTGCGGACCGGACTGGACTGCACCAATGAAAATCACAAGTGATAATGCTTTGGGCTGCGTTGGATATAGAAATAATCAAGTGAACGTAGGCTGAAGCGGCCTGAAGGACGCTCATCTGCACACCGCCCATTGTGGGTCTTTTCGCCTAGACTTAATTCTTGATTTATTTATAACGACAATGAGCGCAACATGGCTAAAGGAAGCTGTATACCTTCACAAGTAACAAAACATTCACATGTTATGTAAAACGGAGCTAAAATGTGTAGATTGGCGTGGATTATTCGCGGAAAATTTTGTTGTGAGAGATCGGCCCCGGATCGGAAAGACGAAATTCGTGAGGCACGCACGTGCAGGCATGGAGCTGATCTAAAATTTGTGTGTTCGTTTGGACTGGATATCGAAGATGTGGGCCACGGCTACTCTGACCTGAAGTTCGCAAAGCATGCACACTGCCTCGGCGAGTCGCTCTGCCTCGATTTAGTCCTGGATTTATGCTTCGATGGCCGCTAGCGCAGCATACTATATTTCGGTGTGTGTGCATGCGCAGATTACACGCATATGGCATGTCACCGGTGAAAATTAGTCATGGACGTGTGATTTATTTCAGACGTGAATCGATGCCAATTAAAAAAAAAACAGACCGCCTTCAAGCACTGTGAGTGATGCAGCCGGTAACGCATGGAACCCCGTGAATGGAGGATCCGAGGTCTTCCGTGAGATCAAGCCATTTCACTAACTTCAAGCTTTTCTGTAAAATTAAACGATTTCAAAACCCTGTTGCGATTTTTACAACCATCGTGATAGGGCCCGGAGTTAAAGACCATAACACCTTCATACGACTACAAAACATACCTTGCTTTCCCAAGCAGCCCCCCGAGTCAAACCCGGCGCCCCACACATCAGCATCGCCCACATCTTGTGACATCGCTTTGTCCGCCACCATCCGCTCGCGCGGCGGCGGAGCGACTGTACCGCGCGGCCCGTGGTGACGTCACACGGCACGCATCGCCCGACGCGCAGCGTGACGCGCGCGTGATGGCGAAGCCGCCGGCAGACGCGGCGACGGCGCAGTGACGCAACCTGCACCGCTCGGAGAAGCGTCGAGTCACCGACGCCCGGAGGACATGCTGGCCGGGCGGCGATTTCAGACGGCGCCTCGGCGTCCTTCGGCATCTCACCGGCGTTGCGAGGGGAGAGGGCGTTCTCAGGCCAGGGCCACTGGGTCAGCGGGGTCAGTGGTCCGAGCTTCACGAGGCGACTAAGTGCTATGACGCAGCCTTGCAGCGCAGTCACGCCAGGTATCGGGGTGACTTCAGCGTATTAGCCTCTGATAGCGTTGGTCTGAGCGCTGGTCGGGCCGGCGCCCTTGTCCGAATCCGCAAACTCGTTGAAGCTTACGTATCAAGTCGTGTCCGTCCTGATGGTCCAGTCTGTTAGAGCGCCTGCCTCTTGGTCCACCCGCCCGTGGCGGCGTTGGTTCGAGTTGCCTTGGGCGCTTGCTATTTACCGTGTCAGACATGACCTGCGGCTGATAGCTGCGACCGCGTTAAAGGTAAGGTGACGTCAGAGGGCAGGACGAGCCGTACCAAAGATTGCATCATGTTAAATTTTCGTCACCAAATTCTGCCGTTGGCCTGGAATTGCGCGATCGGATGGTGGGGGTCAACGCTTGCACAACGAGCGCTACTTAGCCTGAGGTATGGCCCGATAAATCCAGCCATTCAAGCATCTCGGCCCAAAAATTTAAGAGGTCTCTCATATTAGTTTCGATGCGCTCGAATATTCCTCAGCGCTTGGAGGTTTCTGTTTTCACATACGGATCACGCACTACGCCTTGTCACGGACACAGTGAAACTATTGCCGCCACTGCATCGTGCTGCTGTTGTTTGCAACGGCGCAGCTCGCCGGCTGCCTACGTGAAGGGAAAGCGGCGTAGCGGAACAGCACGCAGCAGCCCTTCCTCTCTCACCGAGAAAAACGGATCAAGCTCTCCGGAAATTGAGGCGCTCCGGTGAGGACCCGGTCAGCTTCAGCGGGTTCCGCTGCCGAGCTGAGGGTGTTGACCTCCTCATGACGAAGGCCCGACCGTCACGGATGGCGAAGTAACGCACCATCATCACGCGACAAACCGGCAGAAAAAGCCGCCGTCGTGCGCGAGCCGGGACGTGAGCGCTTGGTAATTACAGGTCGCGAAGCGGCCGAAAAACCTTGTTTTTGATGTTTTTTGGTTACTCCGATGATCGGTCCCAAACCGACCAACCCGTGTCGGACGGGTCAGTCGGTTAGGGCGGGTACGTTGGGCGTTGTTGTACCCCAGCGCTTATGACTCGCCTTTTTAAATCTAAGACCTTGCAGAGAGTTTGAAAAGGTAATGAACCCCGTGTGTTGCAAAGGTGCTCTCAAGGCATAATCTCAAGGCATATGCAGGAGCTTTGCAAGCGCATTTCAAACACATTTATTCGGTTCGCCTATCACCCTTTCTCCGCCGCCGCCACAGCCGGTTGCATGAGAACGCTGACTTCCTGTTATTGACCACCAGCTTCCGCGTACAGTTCGTGGCAGCGCCCCACATATCTGATCGCATCCCACCGGAAATACCGGAAGTGGTTTTGACACCATGATATTAGCGTAAGATCGCCCTGGCGAGGATGAATGGTGAACCTTCTGAAATTTCTTCATACGCACAGCTCAGAAGAGCAAAGTTACGAAACCGTGGTCCTGCTCCAGATGCTGACGTGGATTTTGAGATGACGTGCAAACATTTGGCCGTGCGGTTCACTGTTTGCTTGTGAAAATAGTTCACAAATAGAAGAAATATTTCAGATAGATGCTACTAGCAAAACTGCCCGTCCCGCGGCTTAGTTGGTTAGAGCGTCCTGCCTTCCGATCCACCCAGCCGTGGCGGGGTGGGTTCGAGTCGCTTTAGGGCGCTTCGCTATTTGCCCTTGACAAGTATGGCCTGCGGCCTGGTGGCAACGGTCGCGCTAAAAGGTCAGTTGACGTCAGAGGGCAGGACGGACCGTGACGAGCATTGCGGCACGTTAAGCTTTCGCCACTCAATTCTGCCCTTGCCTGGAATTGCGCGATCGGATGGTGGGGTCGGGGCTCACACAAGCACTGCTTAGCGGGAGCGCCAATCCCAGAAGCCCATAAATTCAAAGGTTTCGGATCAAATTATTTTAATAATCAGGACGGCTTACGAAGCATCAGATAGTGTCTGGTCAACAAGAACACCACTTCACCTACGCAAAGGCCGCCGCCAAATAGAGCAAAGCAGTCGTCCAGTGCATCCTCGTCGAAAATCGTGAATCGTGGTGCAGGGAGCAGTTCAAGAATTTGGCTCAGATTACTCCCACTACACGGTGAATCGTGTTCTTGTGTATGACTGGGAAGGTAGCGTAGCGCTGTGCTATCAGAGCTGAGGGGTGTCAGAGAGCAGCAAGTATAACACCGCCATCACGCGGCCGTCATGACACTACTCTTCCCAGGAGTTTGGACGCCGGTGTCTGGTGTTAAGATAATGGTTTTATTCACTGAGAGCAGTGTCACTCATTATCAAGATAAGCAGAGCTTCAACAATGTGTGCAGCTATTGGGCTCCAAAAAGTACATAATCATATTCCCTAGCCGCACATAAGCATGGAAGATAGCACATGCTCCGAGTATGTGCTCACTGAGCGACTGGAAGATAAAAGCACGGACTCAAAAGAGTAGTTCCAAGTTTCCAGTACCAACTCTTTTCCAAGCACAAATTTCCCGTCTGAGACCTTCACCAAGCAAATATTGGTGCTGTTCTCCGCAATTTTACGGAGTAACGAGCACGTACCATATGCTGCTCCCGACGAAATAGTCATTTATCACACCGAACACGTACCGTGAAAGCAAACAATAATATGGGTGTTAAGCAAACGTTCCAACCGGGAAATCGTGCATACCACTAATGGAATAAAAGACAGGGTCTTTACGAGGTAATAGGCGAAGTGTCTCTTTTATGTTATTTCCTGCTAAATCAAATGTCTTAGATGTCGTGAGAGCTACGATATGCGGAGAATGTTTTTGGCACACAAGTGGTGCTTTGTTTGTTAAGCTTTTTCAAGTATTCGTTCCTTGAAACGAGCATTGTTCAGGCATGTATTTTCACGTGTCGGGACTGCTAGGTCCTTCGAACCGGTCAAACAGCAGTGATGGAGCGTACTAATCAATATCAAATAAATGTGATCATCATGAATTACCACATGAACCACTATTAATACAGTGAGAGACTTACAAACCAGACGATGCAGACACTTTTGGCCGCCATTTGCCGCCTTACCAATGTTTTTCCTATCCTCGAAGGTGCCACTAACGTCTACGAACACAACGCGCCGTGCTCGTGTATGTGGGGAACGGGGGGAGCACGGCGTTGCCTTGCCACACGGTGAGCCAAATAACAGCTGTTCACCGCTCACGGTCCTCCCTGGTAGCGCACCGTTATTTCAGGATAGCTTGGTCCGTTAGATAAAGTGGCTACTCTGAATTGGCTACATGCCCAAGACATCTTTCGGTGCCGTTTTGCTGAAGTGAACTGTTACGATAATGATATTAATAGCCACAAAAATCGATGTAACCAGCTGTTACACACCGCTGTAATGGGTGCCGTTAGCATGATCATACTATATGTGATGATAGTTTTAAGACTGCGCGGTAACCGTTCGAGAAGTCGCAAATACTTTATTCGGCCCCGAAGTAGTATAGTCACCCATGACATAAGTTCTTACGTGCCTTTGCGGGGAACTTTATGCACATAGACAAGACAGTACTAAAAGCCTTATTCCTTGTAGACTAACCAGCAGAATGGAGAAATGGATGAGTTGATATTTCGACTGCAAGCACTTATCAAAACGAATATTCATAGAGTCTCTATCGTATTATTGCATGCCCCACGCATACTTTTACAACAAGACGCCAAACACAAGTTCATTGTTACAGTTGTCGCTCAAGTCACCTATAAAACTGGTAGCATCATTGCCTGCTTATACTTATATTTGAGTCTGCTCGTTAGTGATTTCAGCCAATGGCTTAGAACGAGTCTACTGACTTGACTTGTGCCGACTCGAATCCGATTCCAACTCAGCCAGACGTATTCGCGGAGTCGCTTCTCCCCGAGTCAGCTAAAAGACAAAAAGTGCATCAGAAATTTTGAGGGCGGGGCAAATGGTGCACTCAGCTCTGTTGAGGAATACGTACATTTTGCATTTTGCCGTCCGCACAAACATCGTTTCACATGGTATCTGCGCGGCAGTTTTACCCAGCAGCGCCAAATTGCCCCCCACCGCCAGTGGCTGTCATCGTGGGATACGCCAACGCCGCGGGTTGTTTTCGGCCATTACCGACAACACCATCTCAGTGTGCGGCTCGCGCCGCGGGCGGAGGCCAATCGACACGGACTGTTGGTCCCGCCGCGCACACATCGCCGCAGTGGTGTCCTAATCGAGCCCGGTCCGGTCGAATCCGAGCGGCGCCCTTGAAGTCCAGCAGCGATCGACGCGTTAAACAGCTAGCAGCGCTTCGGCGGCGGACCGCGGGGCCTGACCGGCCGCCCGGCCGTTGGGAAATGGTTCGCCGCGCGGCATGAGGGCCCGCGATTACGGCTGACGTGTCATGGTCCGGCGGGTGGCAGGTCCATCATGGGGCGTGTCAGTGCGCAGTCCTCCCACCATGGTCCGGCGGGTGGCAGGCCCATCATGGGGCGTGTCAGTGCGCGGTCCTCCCACCATGGTCCGGCGGGTGGCAGGCCCATCATGGGGCGTGTCAGTGCGCAGTCCTCCCACCATGGTCCGGCGGGTGGCAGGCCCATCATGGGGCGTGTCAGTGCGCAGTCCTCAGTCCTCGCGTTGTTCGCGCTCATCAGGGACAAAATGACAATCGGGGACCATCAGGATCAGGGACAAAATGATAAATTGGCGTGATCCCGATCGCCACCAATTGACGCCATTGCATAGCTTACGAGACCGACGCCGGTTCTAAAATATCTGAGCTCTGTACCGACATCTTGCGCTTATCACTATACTCACCATGCAAGGCGATGGTACTCCAGAGCTATGCGTCATGAACGCCTGGCGTGTATGAATTGTGATAAGCGTTCCCATGAATATAAGATGACACACAGCCCCAAACACGCGGGAAGACTGCTGTAAGTACTTTACAATTTCATTTAATCGGTACCACACCTGTCCTACGTATTTAGCCACCGTGGCCATCAGTGCTGTCAGGTCTATACATTAGCAGCCTGGGTCGGCCGTCAGGTCGCTCTTCAGCGCTGGTGAAACGCATCGTCAATCAGCCAGATGTTGCAACCGGCTTTTCGGCCGGCCAAAATCGTCTTTACCTGGCTTCGTTCCCCTAATAGGCCGTAGCCAGCTGTAAGCTCGCGTGGAGCGCCTTTTCATGTCACAGCAGTAGCCCCGGGGCACACGAAAGTGCGCGGTCATGCCGACAAGACGCCACCTTGCTCGCTGGCCTCGGAGCTCTCCGATAGATCGTACACTTTCATGGAAGATGGCATCATATCTCATTCCTAGGCACAATGATTGGTAATTGATTTGGGGGAGGGCCAAGCCGAATGTCACAAATAGCCTTCAGGATGAAAGGGGAGGGGTGTCTCGCCTTTCGGTAGCCCATGTCTGGGTCCGTATGTTTGAAATGTTAGCTCGGGGGTCGGCAGCAATCCATCGCTTTCGGATGCATTCCACTTCGCGGTGCTTTGCAGGCCAATCTGCTCTTCTCATCAGTCTAAAAATTGCACACGTGAAATATGCGCTCGGACTGCCTTCTAAATGTAAAATATGATGTCATGAAGCGTTCAAGGATACTTTTTCCGAAGCGTTATCATTTTCTTCCTCCCGTTGGCCACAACTTAATATTAGCTGCTGGACAGACGCTGCGCGGCCTACGGAGACTGCAACACCTGGTGTCGAGGCCTGTGTTGCTGTGCTTTTCGAGTGCGCATGCTCAAAGTTACGTCACATAACTTGTATTACCGGCCGATTTAAGTGTTTAAAGGTAATCAGTTCAGAGGTGTCATGATTTACGTCCAGCGGTGGGCCACGGCTAAATATTTTAGCTACTGGGCTAACGCTCCGTGGACTATGGAGACTGCAACGCCTGGTGTCGAGGTTTTTGTTGCGAAGGTTTGCGAGCGTGCATGTTAAAAACACCTTAAATAAATTGTATCATTAATCGATTCTGACTGAGCGGTGAACACTTTCAGACAAACAAGGCCTGGCCATGTTAATACACATTGTTGACCATTCGATCCGCAATCAAATTTTCATCTTGAAATTTGGATCAAACATATCGATCTATAATCTACCTTCGCGATGTCCTTAATGTCTGTAGAGCCCAGATCAAATTGTTTGACAAAGCAACTGGCTTCTATCGGTTTAGAGTCTTCTAACCATTGTAAATTAAGAGCGCCGGTGATTTCTTCCATGCAGTCGTTTAACGCCTGATTTCTGCAGATTATTGACCTCAAAATACAAACGGAATTGAGCTCATGCTAGCCCCTGGTTTCTGTTCTGGTTACAAGGTAAAAACAACAATAATATGAATAGAATCGTGTCACTTGTTAACAAGTAAGCTATATCCGGGAGTTTTGGGGAGAATCACCGTAAGATGGGCTTTTGTCAACCTTGTGTTCCCCCTTGGCAAGGCTCTGGCTACGCCCCTGCCTACACACAAGAGCAGATCAAGTCGTAAACGTTGTGTGATAGGCAATGAAGTGTCCGTTGGGCGAATTCATGCCTAAAGCAGACAGCTTCCCGGAGGATTTTTTTGCGATGATATGGTGTGAGGGCAGATAGTTTGGAAAAAGATACTGTTGCAGGTGTCCAGCACGTGTTTCATACACCATTAAGTATGAACGCTGATCCAAAAGCATGCAACAAAGCAGCCACACGATCAGTTCGCAGTCAGTCATGCGGGAGATATCCGGGCTCGGGCAGTGGCCACCGACGACGGACGGGAGCAGCGCCCAGACAAGGAACATATGACAGATGGGCCTTATTATGTGGTTTGATTTTTTTTTAAAAAGAGAATCTCCAGTTTTATGGATTTTGTCACACTGTTTCTAGCAGTTTCAAACTTCCGAATTTGTTTCTACCTAAAATGCTGCGACAAGTCCTATCTCTTGAAAAGCAGCCAGCGAAATGAAGGTGCATGAAAAATTTCACGCTGTGATCCATCAATCCACTTTCAAAATTCTCACCGGCCTACATCCAGGCCGTATTTTGGCATCTACGCTGTGGAGGTAGATGCTTCCTCAATGACCCAAAACGCCTACTCGCTCGTGGGATTTCGCCTCCCCAGCGAAGACAATGTTAAAATGGACGAATAATCAAGGGAAGCTGGGTAACCTTATTTGCCAAATCACAGATGAGTGGAATAGTCAAGATTGTGCACCAGTGAGAAACAGCTCTAAATGCATATCTAGCAAAGCAGCCATGACATTTGAAAAAGTGATAAGAACCTCCGCCCCTACGCCCCCCCCCCCCCCCCTGTTATCGCGCTCGTTCTCCAGAAAAGTTCCTGAACTACACCCTGAGCTTTGCCCCCCGGTTTTTGAAACGTTCCTACGCCTATGCTCTCACGACGCCTGACAATGCACTTACGTGACGGAGAACCTCTGGACCACATGCGACACGAACACATGACATTGACACGACAACAACTGATAGACAGCACTGCAAATTTACGAACGTGCGATGACAGAAGACGCCTTCAAATTTGGGAAAGCACATTCGCTGTCGAACTCTCTCGGGCCCTAAACAGACAGACAAATTCTTGCACAACTCTTGAACTATTAGGTGGTGGGCGGTGAGCACTACTGATGTGATTGTGGCAATAGTGTTCTCATCGTGTCTTTGTAGTGTTGCCATTATATATATGTATATATATATATATATATATATATATATATATAAGATGGTTCGCACAAAATTACTCATATCTTCATCCCTCCTTATATTCTAACGTTTCGAGATCCTGTCTCATCATCAGAAAAGACTAAATAATAAATAAGTTTTGAGTTTTAAAGGATAAAAAATTGTGCACAACTGTTGGAAAACATCTTTTGGCACGGAAAACATAGATGAAGCTTAACTAAATGAAGTAAGACAGAATTGTTTTTCACTTTGATGCATATGTGAAGCACCTATAATGGCAACACTACAAAGACACGATGAGAATACTACTGTCACGATCACATCAGTAGTGCTCACCGCTCACAGCCTAATAGTTCAAGAGTTGTGCGGGAATTTACCTGTCTGTTTAGGGCCCGAGAGAGTTCGATAATCAATGTGCTTTCCCAAATTTGAAGGCGTCTTCTGTCATTGCACGTCCGTAAATTTTCAGTGCTGTCTATCAGTTGTTGTCGTGTCAATGTCATGTGTTCGTGTCGCATGTGGTCCAGAGGTTCCCTGTCACGTAAGTGCATTGCCAGGCGTCGTGAGAGCATAGGCGTAGGAACGTTTCAAAAAGTGGGGGGCCAAGCTCAGTGTGTAGTTCAGGAACTTTTTTAGAGAGCGAGCGCGATAACAGGGGGGGGGGGGGTAGGGGTGGAGGTTCTTATCACTTTTATACAAATGTCATGGCTGCTTTGCTAGATATGCATCTAGAGCTGTTTCTCAACAAAATGCAAAACAAATCACCAGATTTTGTTCAATTTTTTTCCGAAAGGTCAATATTTTCTTGGTTTCGTTCCATTGCTAAAGTCATTTAGCTGGAGCAGAAGCCAGAAAAGGTACCGAAAGGTCCAATGATGTTTGTATTTTGAACTCAATAAACTGAAGGAGGAGGTGGGTTAAACGATTGCACAGAATAAACCACATGTGTTGTTTATTTTGCAACCACTACGTGTACACCTCTAAACCGACAGAATTCAAAATTTTTGTTAGAGCTCTCCGGGTTGGCTACAGAGATATCGAGGATCCCGTGAACGTTCAACGTAGATCGAAATGGGGCCTTAGGCGTTAGCAGCGGTGAAAAGTGGCCTGAGCGGCAAACGAGATTCCGCGTGTCCAGAAAGCCGGGAGTGCGGAGCTAAATGAAGCCAAATGACTGTGGTCACCAACGGGCGCTGAACAGGCCAGTCGGCCCTGGGTAGCCAAATGAGCAGTGAAGTGGTCAGAGGGGCACCTGCTCAATCAGAGGTGCCCATTGGTAACCAGAGGGGTCCAGTGGCCGGAGGGCGGCCAGTGAGGCCCCGGAACAGTTACAGGGAACGCCGTTAGCCAGGAATTGCTCGGTGACCGGCAGGGTCATCTGTGGGCAGAAAGAACCTGAGGAGCGAAAATTGCCCAGCAGCGACCTTGGGTACACATTGGTCCCAGAGCGGTCAAAAAGCCTCCTTGTGGTTCCGAGGCCCCGTAGTGTCCAGCAAAAAGTTTGAAAGACCACAGTGTTCTTAGTAGTCATATGGCCCTTTAAGCAATCACAAGAGTGTCCCTGGTGCTAGCAATTCCCCAATGAACGGCCAGTGGGGACCAAGAGTTTAACAAATAGGGCCTGATGGACAGCCAGAGTCTGCTAAGGTATTGCATGAACTTCCTCTCTGAATTAACGTCTTTGTGTCTTCCAAGTCAGCATAATCTGTTTTTCGCACTGCACAAGTCGCAAAACCCGTTCCATGGGGTCCCTGGACTCCTTGAGCCCTCGCAGGCTTCACCCCAATGGAGTCTTCAGCCCGATTAGGGGACCCGAGGCCTTTCTCGATCAGAGTATGAAAGGCCTTTCCATCCTATTTTGGGTTGCCTGCTGGCTGCCATTCTGGAGATACGTGGGCCGGGGCTACTGATCGATCCGGAGGCAGAGGGATACATGATAGATCGGTCCCCTCCCTGACGCTGGATGCCCTTTGATCAGCACGGTTGACCCTGGATTGACGCAGCCCCCTCCCCCCGCCGATGTCAAAAGGTCCCTTGGTCCATTCTAGGTCTCCGGCGTAGAGGGTGTGATAAATGGCACGGGCCTCCTGACATACGGGGCCCTTCGAATGTCTCACTGCTGTCAATTGCATATCTCCTTTTCTCGTGAGAGGGTTCCGATCAACGCAAGATCTGCTCCGATATTCCGGGCTCTGTCCCTGTCTACGTTCAGCAAATGGGTCTCTGGCCGACTCGAAGGCACTTACAGACAGGGGATCCCTGTGAGGCACTATGGGTCCCCTGGTCCATATGGCCTGCCCCTCCCCCTCCCTCCTTCCTCCCATTGTCATGGGGATCCCTACCAATGCTAGAGGTTTTATGACTGGCATTCGCTGGCTTCGGCCTTGTCCCTGCTTGGAAAGTGGCACGCTGGTCGACACGGGGCAACCTACTTGGCATTTGCGGACTCTGGCCTACATGGGGATCCTCAAATTGTGCCAGGGGGATCGGTGTAGGAGGACCTCTTAATAATATTCGAGGGCCTCTGCACGCAGGACCTGGGTTCGTTAATATGACCTCTGGTCAGCCTGTGGGGCTCTTCGAGCATCTCATCGTGCCCATTATCTTCGGTTCCCATGAGCCCTTTAACCCCTCGGGACACACAGAGGAAGGCCCATTCCCCCTGTACCCCGTGCCTACTAGTCTTAACTCTCAAAAGGCTCCTGTGAAACTGTGGAGCGCGGCGTATCTATCCACCGCGGGCCACATGCTGTTTTTCAATGAGCAAGGGGGTGGTTCTCAGTACTGACCCTGGCCTAGGCCGGGTCGGACGCTCGGCGCTCTACTCCGCGTTGTTCCGAGCGATCTGGGTTCAATATGGTGCGGCTAGCTCGAGTCCGTGGTGCACGGCTCGCGACGTGTAACGTGAGGTTGTGGTGACGACGTACGGAATCTACGAGAATGTCGGCCTCAGAGTCTGTCTTCAGCGACGCAGATGAAGTACATGTGCACCGGTCCCCTGGCTATTGAGTGGAAACGGCAGCGCTCCGTCGGCAAAATGATTAAAGCGCTCGACTCCAAGAGAAAGCGAATGGCAGCACCGCAATAGCCACACGTGAGTGAAAAGGGTGGGACATTTTGGACGAATTCAAAGCCATGGAGGATCTATCCATCAGTAACGCAGTGTCAAATTTTGGGGATGAAATTGAGACAAAACTGTCATCATATGAGACAAAATTTGAAAAACTGGAAAGCGCAGTCTTTGAACGGGACCAGCATATAGAAAGATAAGAGCAAGACCTGAACGAGCACAGAAACAGGTTGAAGCTTATCACAAACAAGTTGAAAAGCTTGAACGTCAAAATTGTTCTGCCAACCTTATTGAAACAAGGGAACGCTTCGGTAAACAGCGTCAGGGAGAAGACGTTGAGAGCATGACAATTTCAATGTTATGCAAGTGCTTCCCGGCCGAGACCATCAGGAGGGACGATTTCTCGGTCAGCCACCGCTTGCCGAGAAATAATACCATAATTTGCGCTTTAAGTAACAGAAAAACTGCGCAATAAACTATTCAACGAGCGGACCAAAATGAAAAAATGATCCGACCTCAAGAAAAGTGTACCACAACGAGTCCCTCACGAAAAAACAAGCAGGCCTTCAAAAATCAACGTATCCAGCTCAAGCAAGACGGCAAAATCTGGACCACCTTCGCAAAAAGCGGCATCCCAGTGTTAAAAAGGTCTACTCCACAAAACAGCTGAACGGTGTTGTGCGTGGGACACCTCAGGCGCAGTCAGCGGCTGGGCGCGTTGACTCTGCAGAGGCGCGCCCAGCATCATCGGGGTCGGGCGCTGGCCGCCCTGACGCCCAGCAGCCCACCGCTGCTGCGTTGACTGGCCACACCCCACCCGGTGGCTCGGTGCCCACAGCTGCGGACTGAAGTCTCGTCACCCGCTGTAGCGGCTGCTGACGCAACACCGGCTGCTGCAGTGCCGGTGGCTGGCTCTTCGTCCAGCGTGTCTACGTCTGCAGAGCTGGTGACTGGTGGATCGTCGGCAGCTGGCTCGCCGCCTGCCCTGACACTGGCGGCTACCACGTCGGCCAGAGGTGCGCCCACCACAGGGACGGTCGGTCGTCGCACGTCCGCAGAGCTGGTGACTGGTGGATCGTCGGCAGCTGGCTCGCCGCCCGCCCTGACGCTGGCGGCTACCTCGTCGGCCAGAGGTGCGCCCACCACGGGGACGGTCGGTCGTCGCGCGAGCGGCGCGTCAGTCATGCAGCGATAGCTACTTGATCTTCGCGGGCTAGAGTGGAGCCTGGCGGATGGGAAGAGTGTTAATTTATTTTCATTGTGCAAATGCCGTGTTTTCTTTCGGTTCACACACTTGGGTTGGCCGTGCTGCCTCCTTTTTTCTTTATTTCACCCGTTATAAGACCGTCACTCAGCTATGTACTTCGTCCAGGTTTAGGTATTGTTTTCCACTGCTGTCGGCACGCAATCTTGAACTTTATACCCTAATTTAGCTAGGATACTACCGGGCTGAAGGCAGCCAGTGTTCCGATGCATGGTGGTCTAAAACAATCCAGCGGACGTGCTGCACTGCTAGCGCCGGCTGCCGGGCGCCGGCTCCAGTTTGCGGAAGCTCCAGTGACCTAGCTACCGTGCCATCTGTCGCTGCGCCGGCGGCTGGCGCAGCTGTTCCGTTGAGTCGCTTCCCCGCAAGATGTATGGATTGTGGTCTGCATAGGGTGTAGCAGAAAGATGCCATTGTGCCAAACATCAGTATAGTTTCATTGAGCACAGTTGCCAGCGTTCCCACAACGGCCGTCGCTGCCGGCCATTGTGGGAACGCTGGTCAAAAGTGTTTTTGTCCGTGGCATCGTGACACAAAAAGTCACACCAACAGGCACAATCATACGAGCGCACAAACACAGACACCGCATACACCCAAGAAAAAGGATGCGCGTTTACAAATGTGCTGACACACCGATGGCTATGCAGCTCATGTCGGGGAGTCGAAATGACTAATTTCAAAGTAATTTCTGTGAACGTCGAGGCTTGGTAGGCCAATTCAATCGTAGAGACGCAACGTGATACTTGAGAGAAACGATTTGTGATGTTGTCTTCCTTCAAGGTGCACACTTAGCAAAAGACAAAGCACCCTTTTTCGATGTTCTCAGGAAAGGCAGCTCATATCATGCGTGTTGTACGAGCAGCGGTAGAGGAACGTCTATTCTTGTTTACAAAAATGTTCAGCATGACGCCCTTTTCCAGTTCGAGTGTGACAGAGGCAATTATATGATCTTGAGATGCAAGATTGGCACCGATACTTACGTGCCTGGATGTATATATAGCCCAAATAGGAAGGAATGACCCACAATTATACACACGTTTAGTCGACACTGAACAAATGCGACGTCGACCACATTGTTCTTGTAGGAGATTTCAACTTTGCTATTGATTCAGAAAAAGACAGCCCTAAATACGTTCGCGAAAACAATGATAACGCTAGGAAGAAGTTTATTTCATTATGCGATAAGGAACACAGCCTTGTAGATCTTGGGGGGGCATCATAAACCCATTGAACAGCTATTCACATGAGCTAAACCAATTCCCAATAAGGGAGCCAGATTCGAGATGTTTTTCGTTAGTCACCATTCGTCAAGCCCATGCCATAATGTTTATGTTATTCCTGGCTACCGAACAGACCACAGCATCATATCAATGAGCTTGCAGACCGGCAAGTCGCAGCGAAGTCCCGGGTTACGGAGTTTAATGGCTCGCTCCTTAATGATGATGAATGCATAAACGTAGTAGACAAGTGTATTGGACAGACACTAGGGCAGTATGCTGTCCGTTGACTATCCGGGTTTATTGCTGGAAGCTCGTAATTGTAAAGTTGTCCAATATTTCATCAATGATGATTTGTTCTACGAAACACTGATAATGATGATCCATGGAGAAACTGTGAGGTTTTCCAAACAAAAAGCAAAGCAAATGAAAGATAATGAACGATAACTCATCACCCGGTTGGCTAACGCCCATGCCCGGTACGCGTCGATAGGGACCGGTGGGACAGTTCGGGCCTCTTTTTCGACCAGACACCATCAATACAGAACAGTCTGATCCAAGTCGTTCTGAGCTCTGGTGGTCCATTTTCAAAGCACGAGCAAGGCCGGGACCGCGATTTGCATTGGTCGGATTTCCTTGAAATAATGGAGGTGCCTGTCGGAGGCTCGCAATGCCAAACAGGGGTCCTGTGTCGACGTGGAACCCCGAGTCGGCCAGGGGAGCACTCGCTGAACAGGGATAGTGACGGGACCCCGAATGCCAGAGGGAATTTTGCGTTGGTCGAGGCAACCACACAATTTGCTTTCAGCTTTCACTTGGCTTCATTTTGCGTCAGCTCAGTAGGTCTAGATGTTCCTAAAGCTTCACTCAGGGTCACATGCCAGCAGTCTACAAGCTTCATTTCAACGCCCGACGAATTGGGTGTACTTTGATGACCTAATTAAAAATTGCTGATGTTAGCGTTTGAGAACTTATGCTCAGTCTAAGCCAGTTCAGTTTTAAAATGGATGGTGTAGCCGCATGAGTCTGCATTGAAATAGGGACAGTTTGGTCGCTCCTCTGGGGGACGTTTTGGGTATTTAACAAATAGCAAATGAGACGGGTGTAAAAGCTGTGTACTTTTCGGGTCCGTAACAGCCAGGCATCCCGCGCTCTACGTTTTTTTCACTCTTTGAGCTTTTGTCATCCTCGGGCCCGAATTTATCACCGGAACGCGGGCAAGCCCGGCTGACTTTCAGCGGATAAAGTTGCACGCCCAGCACAGAATAAACCGTCTGAACTCGCCTCGGTGATCGCTCGCCTATTGCGCCAGGTGTGCCAGCTCCTGCGGAATTCTCGGGACCTGCAGCATGTCCAGACCGAGGGCATCCTCAGCCAGCAAAAACTCAGTCACTCAACTTGCCAGCTCAGTCAGCAACGACTGGCCAAGGGTCAATGAGAGATTGGCTGTCGCCAATGCTGTCGCACCACGCTCCATCAGCGAGAAGACCTATGCATTCGCCCAGCATGCTTTAAACGTCCCCTGCCTTCAAACAGTACGCTATCAAGATGCACGCGTGGCTTCCAAGTCCCAGCTTGGTGCTGGCAGCATCCCTGTGGCACTCCAGGTGCTGAAGCTGGCGGTGGAGACCATGGATCCGTTAAAGTGCATCTGATCCTGCTTTTGCATCAGTGGAATAACATTGCACAGTCGGCAGTCGTATAACTAAAGCCTGTTGCCAAAGGAGGAATATCGTTGTTAATTCATCCGCTGCATTCAATATAAATAGCCAAAAGCTTATGGACGTGGGATATGATGCGCTCTTAGACCGTTTAAGGATGGGGAAAGTCTTGTCCAGTAGTTGCTTGGTAAAGGTGGAGCATACCAGCGGTGTTTCTTGCATCATGCAACTAGCATCTGTCAGGAACTAGCCCTGGCGAATGACTAGGCCCCAGTGTGCACTGACTTGTCTGTTCCCATTAGATGGAACCGCGCGAATGTGCCTGGCCAGGTTCGGGTCGGGAGCCCCGGCCGAGGAGTTTGGGGCGCCTTATAAGCTCCTCGCGCTTATATAAGCTCCTTATATAAGCTCCTTGCGCTGCTATGCCCGACCGCTCCTCTCACACAGGGAGGTGGGGGGTACGCCCGCATTCCCACCGGTACACCGTTCTAGGCTACATCGATGAGACCATTTTGTCCAGTCAGCTGATCTGCCAGACCGGGGCCAAATCAAAATGCCAACTGGCGGCCAGAAATTCCAGATTGGCTTGGCGTAAGCTCCTCGGGGGCGGCAGTTGTGGTGTAAAAAATGCAGTGGTGACCCGGGGATGCAGTTTTGAGTCCATCTGGTGCTTCCGAAGTCATGATTAAGTCCTTACGCCGAACGCTTCTTTGGCGTAAAACGCGACGAATCGTCCTGAAATGGCTCGCTTCCCGAGTCCTAGATTACCGCCTTGGCTGTTGAATTACCTTCAAAATTAGGTTAAAACGTTATGGCTTTTCGTTCATTCATATTCACTTTGATCTTACAGCAGATTTCACACACCCAGCGTGTTGTAATGCATGCGATCTCTCGTGCCCGTTGCCATGCGTGCCGTCGTCAGCGTTAAAGGTGTATCCCTGGTGACGTCACATAGGGATCTTCGCTGAGAAGTGAGTTATCGGGACGGTTCCACACAGTTTATATCACCTTGGGTCCAAAAGTGTTTCAAGTTTAAGACTGCGGGGACTGTGTGAGGCAAGGCGCGTTGTTCATATTTGTAACCGTATAGGTGTTTTTATGTTGTATTCTGGCACAAACCATTTCATATTTTTACCTTAACATAACCGTTATATTGATATGCTTTTCGTGGCTGTTTCGTCAAATTCGTTGCATATTGCAGTGCGTTAGTGATAAACGTTAACAATGATATTTTGGTGTAGATATAGAGAAGGCAGTTAAGGCCAGGATCGTGTGCATGCCAGTGCATGTTTTGTAGCATGCTCCATATCATACTGCTTGGTTTGCCGAGTGTAATTAACCACAGTTTAATGAGACAAAGTTCTAAAACTTTTGCACACCACAAAATAGGAACATGTCCCTGTTTTAGTTTTGGTCTTTGGCATATGCACCATTTTCCACATATGATAGATTGTATGATGATTAGATATTCTGAATTACATATATTCATAAACATGCATGCAGGTATTACTATTAATATCATCCTCCAGCATCTCCTGTTATACTAAAGGCTGGTAATTTAAAGTTTTTAAACATGAAAACTCAGTGCTTGAAAGCCAGAGTTCAGGACCTTTCCATTTTGCAGCAAGTACACAATCTGAAACACTCAATCTCACCCTATTGGCTTTTATCATGTGATGTCCCATTTTGGTTTGTTTGATTAAGAATGAAGATACATTTCTGCTGAATGAGGATACATTTTGCCAGAGGTATATGCATATGCTAGCTCTTTGTCTTATGCCCCCTGTACATAAGCAAATTTAGTGTGTATTGATATGCATGTCCAGGTGTTGATGTCAAAAATTCAGATGATGTCATCCTTCTGACTTAGTGTTACCACTGTTTTGCAGGTGGACAGAAATGGCCACTGTCCTCGGCTTAGGACCTGGTCTCTTCACTTTGGTCCTGCTATGGTCCTGTGTCATTCTGGCGGTCATTCTGTTCTTCCACGCACGTCGCTCAGTGGCACTGTCGGTGGTGGCGGCTGCTGCTAGCTTCACCTTCCTCCTGTCCAGGATCCCAGTGAAGTCTGCCTACGAGGAGGTTGTGGATGATGGCAGGGTGAGTGTGAGGGTCTGGTTTCGGGTATGACTCCCGCGCTGTGCACAGAACAGCCATGTTCTCTCCTCCATGCTGGTTTGCCTTCCTTTTCAGTTGTGATTTCCACCATTAGCCAGCTGCTTTTCTACTTCCAACACGAATGTGGCCTGATGACTAACGCGGCTCTGTACATCTGCAAGCACTAGTCAGTAGTTGAACAATTTTCAACTTGTTCAACTAGCAACTATGCTCAAGTAGAATGAAAGGAACTGGCCGTCATCTTCGACGTCACCCGATTCAAGCAGTACCTGTGGGGCAGGAGATTCGCTCTGACTGATAACAAGCCACTGACTGCCCTGTTGAGACCAAAGAGCTCCTGCGCTGGGGGCAACCCAGATGCGGAGCTCATGATCAAGCTTGGGATCAAGCACGTTTGGATTGCACCATGTCGTCCTCAGTCCAGCAGACTTGCTGAAAGAATGGTGCAGACAGTCAAGCAGAGCATAAAAACATAGCTGATCAGAGGAGACGACCGTCCGCTCGAGCTACAGCTGTCATCGTTTTTGATGAGGTATCGAAATATCCAGCACAGCACAACGGGAGTGGCACCCGTGGAAGTCATGACGGGAAGAGTGATAAGAACCAGACTGAACCTACCGAACCCGAGACCCGCCGAAAATGTGCTGAATGTCCAAGCCAGGCAGATGGGAAATGCCAGCAAAGAGTTTGCGGAGTACACTGCTGATGGTTCAGTATTGGTGCGTACCTAAGTTGGCGAAACAAAAGGAAAAAGGTCACTTTTGGCCGCGCTTGACCAGTGACATACCAAGTAACGGTAGACGGATTGACATGGTCACGTCATACAGGACAGCTGCCCCCTCTTGGCCAATTTTACGAGCCTGCTAAAGGAGAAGAAAATACTGGTAAGAAGACGGAGTCGAATCTGTCTGTGACGAGACCTGAAAACGGTAAAGACGTCATAGAAGAACCGATGAGAAAGCAAGATGCAAGTGTATGCCGTAGTCAGCGACGCAGTGTCGCATATCCCCATCAGCTAGAATGGAGAGGTACCGATCCACAGGGACAAGTGTCACAAGCGGTCAGCAGTGATGGGTTGGTAGAGGATGGCACGCGAGCAACACATAAAAACAGTAATGAGACATCGACGGGTGGATCTCCGAACACACGAGCGGAATGAATGCAGAGATGAAGCGACGGGGAATGAACCCTCAAGGGACAATGAAGACCAAGTTCTAAGCCACTAGTCACCACCTGAGCCAACCAAGATCTTCCCAAGGAGTGGCCGGGAGGTGCGCAAGCCCATCCGGTTCCAAGCGGGCGAAACTTGACGGCCACGGGCTAGGGTCACTTCATTCTCAGGGGTGCGAGCTGTTATGTCGGCCACTGACTTTTTAGTGTCGTCGGTTATTGACGTCACAAGAGGTACCCGTGTGTTAACCATCCCGCTGACAGCGAGATAAAATATTGTACGCGTTATCGGCGGAGAAATGTGTTTTGATTTGATCAAAAATGTAAGTTACTCGAATACTGTCTACGTTTATATAATTGCAAACTGTGATGTATAACATACCCTCCAGTGACAGCGCTACGTGACGCGGCGCCCCGCTCTCTCATGCCGCTGACTATCGCCGCGCCGTCTGACCGTTGCCGCTGTGTCCAGGTGGTGGACCCGCTGTACGTGTGGCGGCTGGTGCTGCTGGTGCTGGTGGCGCTGGCGGCCATCGGTGGCGGCGTCATGGTGCTGGTGCTGCACTTCAACGAATGCGTGCTGGCCAAGCCGCTGCGTCGCTTCGGCCCCGGCTGAAGGTGCTCCATGGTGCCTCCCCCCAGCGGGGGAATGGGGGGAGGCACCATGCGCAGGGAATGGGGGGAGGACTCCCGCAGTTCCCTCTTCTTTGTACTGCGGGCATTTTAATTAGGTCATGCCGCCACTGGTGTCTCACACGAAGCGCTTGGACTTTTCATGCCGACCGTGTGTAATGACTTCCACGAGGGTCGCGGTGAAGCAGGCGCGGCTGTTCGCAGGCCGTGGCGCACTGCAGCGGAGTCCGTCCTATCTGTAGTCAGGAAGGCGCACAACCTCAGACCGCTGGTCAGGAAGGCGCGTAACCCCAGACCGCTAGTCAGGAAGGCGCGTAACCCCAGACCGCTAGTCACGAAGGCGCGCAACCCCAGACCGCTAGTCAGGAAGGCGCGTAACCCCAGACCGCTAGTCAGGAAGGTGCGCAATCCCAGACCGCTAGTCAGGAAGACGCGCAATCCCAGACCGCTAGTCGGGAGGACGCACGACTCCAGACGGCTAGTTTGGGAAGTGTGCAGTCCCTGACCACTAGTCATCTTTGGATGCGGCGTCAGGATCTCAGCCGTAAAGTCAGTCAGTGTGCATGTCGTTTACATTGAAATATCTTGTCTTTCGTCGCGATCTCACGGGTTGCCGCTGATGCATGTCCGTGCGCTGGGCCATGAAGACCGACCGCCGCGGGCGATAGCACGTCGACCACGTGCGGGGCGGCCGCGCGGATCACGTGCCGACAGACGCGTGACCGCCACGCTCACGCGGGGTCGCGTCGGCGCCGCAGTGGAGCGTGGAGGCCGTGTGATACGCTCGCATGTGGTCGCACTGGCTCCGTGGGAGCGCCGCGGCGGAGTAGGCCGATGCGTTCGCGCGGTGTCGACTGGACCATGTCGGTCAGGCGGGCTGAGTGTTTTCGATGTTGCATCAGTCGATTTTTGTACGGCGAGTGGCTGGGTTGAGTCTAGTCATCTGATAAAAGCGTTGGGCGATTGGTCGCGTCGATCTGAACGCGGTACAGGGCGCGGACGTGTGACAGGCACTGCACGCGCGTGTTCTTCCGACAATATAACGCACGATCAACGTTTAAACCTGTCTGAAGAAGTCCGCCATCGCTGTGTGTGGGTGTGGTTTAGGCAGACGGCGGATCTGGAACGATTAAGAAACAACTATCGTTTGAAGCTTAGGTGTCGGCAAGTCAAGGGCATGACCCGCACCAGCCTGTCTCCTGTAGCGGCGTCATGCCGGGCTCAGCATGCCGGACTCAGCATGAGCCGGACTCAGCATGAAGCCGCAAGTCCAGGTGTGATAATGTGCGGAGCATCCAAATGCACAGCGCGTGTGACCTTATCAGTGTAACCGCCCGAAGCACGCGAAGCAAAGCCTACTTACTTTACTCGCCTTCCATTTCAGTCTGAACTGTGGGTGCAAGTTTTTTGCTAGGCGAAATGTGCATTGACCGAGTCCTCTGTTTACCTTAGTTGTATGCAATGACGGTGAGCAAGGATCTGAGTTGTCTACGCTAAAGCGTTTCACTAGAATTGACGCCAATCATTGCGCACATGGCGCAGAATGAGGCACGAGTACTTTTGTCCTCGCGTAGTACACAAAAATGTGTTTTGCGTAAAACATTGACCGTTGCAATCCCCACGCCTCGCTTCCACTGTACACAAAAAGCGCAGTTCCGTAGGACAAGTGATATTAACATATCCATCACTTTATTAAGCAGTTGCGCGATTATAAAAACTCATTTCACTGACTATAGCAATCACTCCACAGCTACAATCATCCTTCGTGTCACGAGTATAAAACTGATCAAGGCGACCACGGCGGCGGCGGTCCAGCGCCGCGTAAGTCCGGCGCGCGCCGTCGGGTAAAGCTCGTCTGTATCACAGCCGGCGCCGCAGCCGGGTCACAGGTCATCCTCCTCGCGCCCCATCAGGTTCACTTCGCCGCGCGGCTCCTCGTCCCACAGGCAGAGCTGCTTGCGCGCCACCCGGTAGTCCATGACGTGGCAGCGACGGCAGGTGCGGATGCCGCACCGGTAGCTGACCGTCTGGCCATCCGGCTCGTGGCCCTTGCAGTACTTGAGACTGCACGGGTACCAGCTGACGCAGACGTGGTAGCGGCAGCGGCACGGCTCGCCCGGCGTGGAGACGGCGCTGCAGCGCGCCGCAGCCGGCGCCAGCGGAGACACGGCCAGCTCCAGCAGGTCCAGCGAGCCGGCGTCCAGGTCCGCCGCTGTCGGAGACGGCGAGCAGGTCAGACGGGCGGGAACCAGCACGGTCAGGCTAGCGGTCAGGGGGGCAGGCGGGACGGTGACCAGGCCAGACAGACTGGTAGTGCCGACGTTTACACGCGGGCGGGGGCCAGATGAGCCGCGAGTATAGCGGAGGGGCGGGGTGGTATGGCAGCCTGGTTGAACGACTAAACCGTTACTAGCATCTGTGCCGTTGTTGGTGATGCTACAACGCAGCAGCGTTTTCTGCATCCGCATTCCGACAAATTCGACTGCAAGCACACAGTGAAGAAAAAGAAAGACTCGAGAAAGACCCGGCTTTGACAAGACAACCCGACCGCGCCCGGACGAAACTCCATCATGGTTCACACGACCTCCGAGTCGGAGCGTCCGTGCGCCCTGGTCCCACCTCTACGGTCCGCCACGTGCCGCACGTCCTCGTGGCGTGAGTACGTGGCGCCGGCCGCCTCGCCGCACAGCTGCGCGATGTGGGGTGAGAGGGCTGCCGACCGGTTCAGGTGCACCAGCACCTCCATCTGGTAGCCGACTTCGGACAGATCTTCCTCTGCCTGGCGCTCGGCGTGAGGGTTTTTCTGCCAGGGAGCCGACCGGGTCAAACTCGAGACCAGTACCGTCTTCAGATGCAGCGGATCTTGAGCAGAAGGCTGCAGTACCGGTTCGACAGGCTACAGCAGTAGGCTATACCCTGATGACTCAGAGCTCTGTGTGGTTTGCTGTCAAACTAGGATCACCTGCATTCCAGGGAAGTTAAGCTCTTATCATAAAAGGCCTACTTTTTTGTTTCTAAGGAGTAACAAGCACCACACCCAACAGCTCCAGATTGGATTACATTCCATATGCCCAAACAAAACTACAGCTATGTTATCACAAGCATAGACCAAGGCCATACATTGAATTGTAGAACCAAGCCCATTCATAGTATCATGGTTGATTTTCATAGGACTGATTCTTCTGTATCTGAAGTAAATGTCACATGACATGAGAATGCACTAAATGACAGAGGCTGGATTCAGAGTTACAACCACTGGGTCCTACCATACTATGACCAGCCCAGTTGAATATTGTTGGAAAATATGCAATAGTAAGATAGGGTTCATCTGTGTTAAATGACCCTGCTCAATGCCTGCAGTGCTGTTCCACTCCTACAAAGTGGAGCTACCCACATCCCCACTCTGGTTTGATGCCAATAGGAAGCCTCTTACTGGAACATTGACACCACCTTCTTAATTGGGTTCATGAAGTGATCTTCCTCCATGCAGACCCTTATCACTCACCTGTCGGAGCTTTGCTATGGCGTCTGATGCTATGTAGTCACCCTTGTCCACCTTTGTCACAAAACACATGACCTGGTACTGGCTCTGACCCCTCTCCTCTTCACCCAGAACAAGGGCTTGAAATATTTGTACTTCCTAAAACAATGCATGTACAGTCATCTGAGGCAACATTTGTGGATCTCAAAAATGCATGTGACATCAGCAACCAAAGTCTTTTGATTAGTTGCCTCTTTTGACCAGTTGCACCGAAGCAACAAACATCCATCTTATTTACCTAAACATGCAAGAATGCCATGAAAGCTGATGCCTAGCATTGTACCATACATCCAGTAGCACCAAGGACAAATTAATTTATCCCACTACAACATGTTAAAACATTCAGTTCAGCAGACTAACATTTCTGAAGTCAACAAGGTGTGTTATGATGGTTCCATCTGCCTTGATGAACTCCAGTGTGGTGAAATCTTCAGTGACATTTCCACTGAGTGTTTCTTCAATCAGCTCCCCACCCTGGAATAAAGCATGCCATTAAAGCTTAATTTCCAAGGGAAAGACTGACAGTTAATGTTCATCCACACAGGCCCCGAGACATTATCAATACAGCATATAAAGAATAAAATCACACACATCTATCTGTGCATACATAAATAAAAAAGATGACAAAGATACATACTTTTACAGGCACTTCTGGTCCAGTGAATTTTTAATCTATGTGACCATACAAAGAGGCCCTCAATAATTGTGCATATCCTTTTAATTTATTCAGGGATGGCTCACAAGCTCAGTTACAAAAAATCAACTAAAAAGGGTTTAATGTTGGCCTAGTAACCAGTACCGTAGTAACTTTTGGTAACTATCCATACAGGAAGTGATGTATCATAACCAAATAATATGCACATAGACACTAGTGGTTACATGAAGTTATATCATACCGCTACTGCCTACTATTCAGTGAAAATTATGACCACTCCATTTTTCTGTACAAAGAGGGGCAACTGATGAGTTGACTTCTTACCTGATTGCGGACATTTACTCTAAGAAAAGCAGATGAAAATGATCTCAAGAATATGAGCGACAAGCACAAAATGAGCATTATGTACTTGCGCTTACACGTTTACAATGGCAGTCCTCACAGGTCACAAACACCCACTCATGCTATGCCCACTATCGGACATCCTTCGCGTCGTCCACCACCAGGTGGCCAGCCACCAGCCTGCAGCAGCCTGCCCGGCGATGTGGCGGCAAAGTGCACCCGAGCAGGCGCGAAAGCGACTGGCGGCCGACTGGCCGATAATTTGTCAAGCCCCAAAACGGGCCTCCCGGGACTTGGACCTTCCAATCTGGTGTAAGCGTAGTACGTGAGCATGTGTGGTAAAAAGGAAAGCTGTAACGACAGTCCTATCGTTATCGGGCCCATTCTCACGCAATAGGAGGCGGCACATCGGCTGGATTGCTACAAGTCCAGCAATGGACCTCCTTTCAGGTTAGGTCTCAGACCGGCCAAAACGGCACAAATATGGTACGTGCGCACGCATGTGACACTTGGAGGCATGTCTTGACCATTCCATTGCATTGGTGCTAGAAGACGCCATTGTACAAGCAGTCTCGGTGGCTGGCTGCCGGCCGGTCGAAAATTGTCAAACAGCAGACCTCCCGGCAAATTAGGTGCAACACCACCGAAACTTTTGCAAACGTAGCACGCACGCACGTGTGGTTAAATGGCAAAGCTATAATGACCGTATCATCGCTTTCGGGTCCATTCTCACGCATTAGGAGGCGCCACTTCAGCTGGATTGCTCCTAGTCCAGCACGGGACCTCCCTTTAGGTAAGGCCTCAGGCCGGCCAAAGCAGCGTAAACATGACATGTGTGCACGCATATGACACAGGGAGACATATGCCGACCATCTATCGCCTTGGGTTTTGAAGATGCCATTGTACTAGCGGGCTCGGTGGCTGGCGGCCGGCCGGTGGAAATTGCTGAGTCCAACAACGGACCTCCCGCCAATCTAGGTATAAAGCCACCCAAACTGGTACACACTTAGCACGTGTGCATGCATGTGAAAATGACGGCATGTGCTCATTGTTCTTTGTACTTTGGGACTGAAATTGTGAAGCTTTCTTTGTCAAAGTGGTCTGAGCGGCATGCGGCCACGTGGCCCGGGATCACTCCAGGTCCAGTAACGGCCCTTAGTGCAGGCTAGATGCACGACCGGCCAAAGAACGAACGTGGTACGCGTGACATGGATGCATGTGTCAAACATTCTGACGCTTTGGTGATACAACATGCCGCTGTCAAATCCGTTCAGGACAAAATGGTCTGGTTGGGCTCGGACAACCGTCCATGATCAGTGAACGAGACCATTTTCCGGCGATCACATCAAACGATCTTACTGATATGTTTCTTTTGAACTGCACTCAGTAATAAACTTGTTACAAACCCGCAATATCTCACTGACTTGCAATGGGAGGACATTTTCCGCAATTGTGATATCGGGCGATGAAAAGATTGGCCCCTGGCGTCGGGAAAGCCCACCTAAATGGCTGCATGACGGGGAAAAATCAGGTGCTGGGGTCGATTAAGTCAACCTGATGGGTTAAACCCCCAACCCGATTTTGATAAGTGCCGCCCATGTGGCTAGTCACCGAGCGCAAGTGTCAGCTAGCGGTGGCCTCGGCCGCTCGGCCAAGCTCACCGCGGGGGGAGGGGGGCAGCTCAGGGCGTGCTTCAGGAACTTTTTCTGGAAAGCAAGCCCGATGATCGGGGGGGGGGGGGGTAGGGTAGAGAGGGAGGTCGTTATCGTTCTTAATGTCATGACTGCTTTGCTATATATGCACCTAGACCTGCTTCTCACTGATGCACAATCTCGCCTGTCCGACTCGTCTATGTCTTTCGGCAAATAAGGCTGTCCAGCTTCCCAAAATTATTTGTCTTTTTCAACAGTGTCTTTCATGGGGAGGCAAAATTCCACGCGCGGGTAGACATTTTGGGTCATTGAGAAGACATCTGCCTCTACAGTGTAAATGCCAAAATACGGCCCGAACATAGGTTGGTGAGAATTTTGACAGCAAGTCGATGGCTCACAGTGCGACAAATTTGGTATCTGCCTTCATTTCACTGGCTGATTTTCAGGAGGTAAGACTTGTCGCAGCATTTTAAACGAAAACAAGCTCGAACCTTGAAACCGTCAAAAGCAGTGTGACAACGCCATACAACTGTAAATTTTCCTTTCAAATCCAAGCCACAGAATGAAGACTCCTCTGTCATATATTCCTTACATGGAACCTGCTGCCGTCTGCTGTCGGCGGCCCCTGCCCTGCGCCGGCTGTCTCTCGCATGACTGACTGCGAACTGATTGTATGGGTACTTTGTTGCAAATTTATGGATCAGCATTGCTACTAATTGGTTTGTAAGCCATATATAAAACACCTGCAGCAGTATCTTTTCCTTAATTATCCTCCCTTCCATCACACCATCGCAGGGGCGGATCTAGCCAGGAATTGTTGTTTTTTTTTTGGGGGGGGGGGGCAACTGTTCGTCGCCAGCTGGCTGGTGTGGGATCCGAGGTCCAGTGCATGGTGCCTCTCGTGAGTAGTGAGTAGTAGTAGGGACACCATTCAAACCCGAAAAGAGCACCGAAATGCTTTTGAATCTCAAACAGAAGTTGAAACAAAACAGTTAAAACAGTTAAAGTTAAGACAGACGGTAAGTAGACGAAACTTTACGAAGTTCTGGGAATATTTTGGGGGCCAAAACATACTCTCAGAGGTTTTGGGGGGCATGGCCCAGTCCCTCCCCCCCCCCCCCCCCCCCCACCCCGAGATCTGCCCATGATTGTAGATCGACATGTTTGATTGAGATTTGAGGATCAAAATTTGATTTTACATCCATTGAACAACAATGTGTATTAAACAACTGCTGCCCCGCCCACCATGAAAAGTGGGAGGCTCATAGCCCCCTGCCCCCCCCCCCCTCCCCTGTTCCTATGCCCATGCGTCCGGGTGAGTGATGTACCGGCGGCCGTGCGTCGGGGACCGGAAAATGTCCGTGAAGTTGGCGATTTATTCAGCGATTTATTCCGCGACGAGTTCCGACTTCTCTAAAAGGTCTCCAGATGAATTATGACACGAGAACATCGGAAATGGCCGTTATTTTGCAGATCACATGACTTTCAAAGCCCAAAGCTGGGTCAAAGGACGGGGAACTCGATGTCACCCAAAAATTATTGGCCGATTTAAAAACTGCGAGCATAAAACAGTCACAAGCGCAGGGGATGGCGTCCAGCGAACAGTCCTGACATCTCAAGGTCACCCTCTAAGGTCAAACGCGGGCTCAAAGTAACGGAACCGATTTTTCTGAAAAAAAACATAACCAGATGAATTATGGCACGAAAACATCGAAAATGACCATTATTTTACAATATCACGTGGCTTTCAGGGTTAAAGGATGGGTCAAAGGACGGATAACTCGATTTCACTTTAAATTTATTGGCTGACTTAAAAAATGCAAGCATCAAAATATTTAATATATAGCATATAATAATATAGCAATATCAAAATATTAACAACCGCACGAGCTAGCGCAAGAGCTAGCTCAAAATCACCATTCAATGTCAAACACGGGCTCAAAGGACGGATAACTCATTATTGCTCACAACTTACCGGCCGATTTTAGACTTCCAAACATTAGAGTATCCACCACAGATCCATATCCATAGAGTATCCACCACACCACCAGCTTCCGTCAAACTAGTCTCCGTCCTTTGAATCCGTATTGGGCCTAGAAGAGTGACCTTGAGAAATCAGGACTTTTGGACAGACGTTAGTCCTTTTTGTAGTGAATATTCTGGTTCAAGCAAGTTCAAAATGCGCCGCTAGTTTTTGGATGACTTGGAGTTCTCATCTTTTGAGCCTGAATTTGAACTTGAAGGGTGACTTTCAGAGGTCAGGTCTTTTACAGCGCTAGTTTTTCTGTGTATAATATTCTGATGTTTGCAAGTTTGAAATCAAACGGTAATTTTTGATGACATCGAGTTCCACGTCTTTTGAGCCTGAATTTGACCCCAAGTGGTGACCTTGAGAAGTCAGAAATTTTTTGGGGCATTTGTTCTTTTTGTGATGAATGTTCCGGTATTTGTAAGTTTAAAATCGGTCTATGGTTTTTTGTTGATGTCGGCTTTTCCGTCCTTTGAGACTAAATTTGACCGTGAAGGATAACCTTGAAAGTTAAAGACTTATGACGGACGAGAACTTTTTCTGTGGTGAATAATCTGTTGTTTGCAAGCCTAAAAATGACGGGTAATTTTTGGTTGATAAAGGGTTCCCTGTCATTTTAGCCCACGTTTGATGTTAAAGGGTGACCTTGAGAGGTCAGGACTTTTTGGGGGAGGCTAGTTCTTTCTGTCGTGAATATTCTGCTGTTTCCAAGTTTGAAATCGGCCGGTTATTTTTTGGTAATATGAAGTTCTTCGTCTTTTGAGCCTGAATTCGGCCTTGAAGGATGACCCTGAGAGGTCAGATTTTTTTGACAGACGCTAGTTCTTTCTGTATTGAATATTTTGGTATTTCTTAATTAAAATCGGCCGGTAATCTTAGGGTGACATTGAGTTCTTTGTCCTTTGAGCCTGAATTTGACCTTGAAGGATGACCTTGATAGGGCAGGTCTTATTAACGGAAGCTAGTTTTTTCTGTGGTGAATGTTTTGACGCTTGCAATTTTAAAATCTGCCCGTAGTTCTTGGGTGATATGGAGCTTCCCGTCATTTGAGCCCGCGTTTGACCTTGAAGGGTCACCTTGACAGGTCAGGACTTTTTGACGGACGCTAGTTTTTTCTGTGATGAATATTCTGACATTCATAAGATTAAATTAGCCGGGAGCTCTTAGGTGATGTTGAGTTCCCCGTACTTTGGGTCAGCGTTTGACCTTGAATGGTGACCTTGATAGGCCAGTGCTTTTTGACGGACACTAGCCCGTGCACTGTTGAAGATCTTAATGCTTCCAGTTTTCTAGTCGGCCGATAGTTTTTGGGTGATACTGAGTTTCCCGTCCCTTGATTCAGCTTTTGACCTTGAAGGTCACATGATATTGCAAAATAACGGTCAGTTTCGACTTTTTCGCGTTATAATTTATCTGAATGCCCTTTTTCGGAGAAATCAGGACTCGTCGCTGCATAAATCGTTGAATAAATTGCCAACTTCACCGACAGGAGCGGTAAATTTGCATTCAGCGTTCAGAGGTTGAATCGCAAAAATTCCGAGAATTATCGTTCCCCAAAACCACCACCGTGTTTTACACCAAACTTGGCCGGTTTTTCACATTGTTAGTGGGGGGGGGGGGGGGAGGGGGCGGGTGCAGAAGCCTTTCTATTGTCAGTTTTGGCAGTCTCGCATGTAACCCGCAGGAAGATGCGTTGCTGGATGTGTCGATACTCGACCGGGGGACCACCTGTCATTCAGGGTACTTTTAAAAATGGATGAAAACAGTTCCATTCCAGAGACCGATAGAATGGTCAAACCAGGCGTCCACATTTCATACAAGTGCATACGTGCATCGCTCGTGCTGTTTTAGTATTTTCTGCACCTGGCCTGCATAGAGGTCTCTTACTGGACTAGGGCAATTCAGCTACAGCTGCGCCTCATAATGCCCGAGAATGGACCCGAGAGCGATGGGACGGTCGTCACGAATCTGGCACGTGGACATCTACGTCCGCACGTACTACGTTTGTATCAGTTTGGATGGTCTTTCGTCTTATTTGTGGGAAGCTCCGTTGTTCGACTGGAACCAATTTTCGACCGGCCGGCTGCCAGCCATCGAGACCAGTTGTACAATGCCGTCTTCAATCCCCAAGGCGATAGCATGGTCGACACACGTCAACATGTATCGCACGCTTGCACATGTGCCATGCTTGTGTCATTTTGGCCAGCCTGAGGCTTAACCTAAAGTGAGGCCCCTTACTGGACTAGGAGCAATCCAGCCGAAGTGGTGCCTCCCAGTGCGTGAGAATGAACTCTAAAGTGATGAAACGATCGTTATAACCATTTTTTAAGTACACATGCACAAGTGCTACGTTTGTAAGATTTTCGGTGGTTCTTTTACGTTATTATTTGTAAAAAACTTATTTGCCGTGAGGCCCGTTGTTGGACTTGGCAATTATCGGCCGGCCGGCCGCCAGCCGGCTCCGCGCCTGCTCGGGTGCACTTTGCCACCGTATCGCCAGGCAGGTGGCCGCAGCCTGGTGGCTGGCCACCTGGTGGTGGACGGTGCGAAGGAGGTCCCTTAGAGGATTTGCTTATTGAGCTGGTTAGTGAGGGTCGCTGCGATGCATGTCTTGTTGCACTCTTTAAATTGTTCAGATAAAGTTATGATGTGATGATGTCCAAGGGTAACTTCTAGTCTTTAAGCTAAGTGTTCGTATGGCTACGAGTGTGGTGCATTTCATCTCGCAGTGAAGGTTTTGTATTCTACGGAAGTCATCCACTGATAATGGTCCATATTTAGGTTATTTTGTAAGTGCCATACCTGATTTCATATATATGAACTGTGCCATAAAAGAGGTGTACATAAAGGTTTGTCTGTGGGATTAAAGGCCACAGATGTGAAAGTGCTGGAAGCTGTACACATATGCTTGTATTTGCACCTGTCTGCGTTTTCTGCTGAGCAGCTTAAAAAGTTGTGTGCAGTTTTTAGTGTGCATCTTGTGTAAGGTCTCACTTAAGGTTGGTAAACTGCAGGTGCAGATTCAGGTGTAGGCAATTATCAGAGTGATACTCAGCAGCACTGCAATGGATTTGTGGGTGCAGCTGTAGTAATGTATACATACTGAGTGTGGCTGATAAAACCTAGTCAAAGCTGGAAAGAGCTTGCTGTAATTTTGATTCCTATTGTCTTCAATTGATCTCTATTAATTGGGGTATCAGGTTATTTTACCCAATAATTGTTTTGATATGTGGCTCTTTCGTGTCTACCAGTCAAGCGAATCATGCACATGATGGATGTTTTGATTTGTGGCTCTTTTGTGTTTACCAGTCTAACAAATCCTGGGCATGACAGGACAGTCGTGGCACCACTCATACTGAGGTCACCTGACATCAGCTGGTGTGGTGAGTCTCAGTGCCATAGCCTGCACTGCCGTGTGCACCATGGTGGTGCCGTCGACTCTGAGTCATGTGCAGTCGGTGCGGATGCTTTACAAGACGGTGCTGAGGCTGCACCGTGGCCTACCAGTCGAGTTGAAGGCCATTGGGGACCAATACGTGCGGGACGAGTTCCGGCGGCATCGGGAGGCGGCGCCACCCGAGGCCGGCGTCTTCCTCCAGGAGTGGGCCGGCTATGCACTCCGACTGGCACAACAGTTGGGTGTGCGCGGCACCCACCGCAGCCGCCCGGTAGGCGCCACCATCACCGAACAGCAGCTAGACCAGATGAGCGAGGAGCAGCTGCATCAGCTGCACGAGCTCTATCAGGAGACGCAGAACCCGTCGCGATCGCCCGATGCCGCGCAGTGATGATAGGTGCTGGCATCTAGGGGCTGGAAATCAAACCACTAGCTAGCGTGGCATATGTAATAGGTAATCGTCGTTAATGGCTTGCGTGTGCATTGCCTGACACAGTGTTAGTGTTATGTGTCTCATCTTTCTTTGGCATCGAGTTGGAAGATGTGTGAGCAAACTGCAAGGTCAATTTTGATGTCGCCTGATCCATATAGCAATAGTTGTGTACCTGCCCCCTGGGGACAGCTGCGGTACTCCTTAGATAACAACGGCGTCGAAAACAAGGCCCCATGTCTTCTTGTTGGATCATGGGGTGGAAACGCTTCCGGACCAGTTGATGTATCGTCACACTGCTGCCATGCTGACTTCTGGCCGCACCCAGCCCAGTGGTCATGACTGTGACGGACCGGCTTCCCAACCTCGGCTACGCCCAGTCAAGTGGCAGGATTGTGACGAACCGGCTTTCCGACCTCGTCCGCGCCCAGCTCAGTGGTCAGGACTGTGACGAACCGGCTTCCTGACCTCGGCCACGTCCAGCCCAATGGTCAGGACTGTGACAAACCGGCTTCCCTACCTCGGCACCACCTGTAGCTGTCATGACAAATACGTTTAGTGTGTTAGTGCAATGTAAGAACAAACGGCTTATAAGTGCCTTGCAAGATGTAATTGTCGTATAAAGGAAAACACTGTGCATGGAGAAATTGCAGATTACTTTGCTACGGTTGGAACGTGCGTTTGCCCTGCTGGGGAAATGTGGTTATAAAAATGATCTGTACGGCATGGCTACAACTGCTCCCTTGCTAGCACGTTGCATGGGTGAGTGACTTCTAGAATAAAAGGTGGAATCTCTCGACGCCTGTTTTCGTTGTCTTCGATTGCTTTTTGCGTCAACATAACTATTGCCGGTTGGGCAGACTTGAGAAGACACGGGATCCGCTATGTCGGAGTCTTATCCGCTCCAGGCGGCGTCAAAGCTCGCGACGTCAAGTTTTCCTTTCTTTTTAGCTATTTGTTAACCAAGTCTGTTCACGGATTACAAGGTGCGAAATGACCGTTGCATTGAAGTAACGAAGCGTTGTTGACTGTTGATTGAAGTTAAGTGACGGGAGTGTTGCATTCTAGGTCTTTGATATTGACGTACTCCAAATGTTTATACGTAAATGTTCATCAGGGATAAAGTTCGTTTGACTAGTACGTATGCCGGAGCTCGCTTGCGAATGCGCTATTAATCTCTCTTGGTGTCCCACGAGGTTTGTGTCCCACATATATTGTTTATTACACTATAATAAACAATATATGTGGCTGTATGTATATATATATATATATATATATATATATATATAGATATATATGTATATATATATATGCATATATGTTTATATCTATATAAAGGCACCTGTTTTGTGAAACTGGGGGGATGCAGTTACAGCTTTCTCTTTTGCATACTTAAAAAGTAGATTGGTGTTTAATTTACCGTAATGCGCTCGCTAAGGCTTTCTCATATTCTGTCATCCGTTCATAAAAATCGTCTAGTGTCCACAATATATGTGGCCATCATAATCCGTTCATATGCAGATTCTCAATGCACCAAAATTTCATTATAAAACGCATGCATTTTAGTGGATATAAATGCCGACGAATTCACGTGAAACGCTGTCAATGTTCATTCCACACGTAAGTCAAGAACATCTATCCGCAAATACGCTTAGGCAGATGCATTCCTGCTGAGAACCCTTTTCCTCGCTCTTTTCAATAAACGCGGAGTGCAAGCCAGCTTTGCGTCTGGGGGACACTGTTCCAATCTAATGTACCTTGAAGGGAGAGCGACCCTCACCTTTATCACTTCGGGCGTGTGAAAAATGAAACACCCGTCATATCAATATCGTGCGTAACGGGTCCATTATAACAACGTTGCTGGTTGAGCGGGCTTTGCCGTTACCATGGGATGATATTTACACACGCATATTCAGTGTTCAATGAGCGTACTGACGCAGGGACGCGGCCAGAGTCTTGGTAAATGTGAGCTAGGACTCAGTGTTGACCAAGCCCTCTTCCAGGGGTAAGGCCCCACACCCAAAAAAGAAGTCATCGGATATGGCTCACTTGACTTAGAAGGGAGGCCCCCCCCCTTCTCAAACGCCAGGGGTCAGGAATAGACACAATGCAGTTTGTGTTTTGAAGTCGATAAACCGAAAGAAACGCACCAGTGTTATTCATTTTATAATGTTTCAGTGGACTCTTCCTAAACTCGATGGTAATCAGGGGCCGTACCTGAGTTTCTCTGGGTTGTGCAGGGACATCGTGAACGTAGATCTATGATTGGAAAAAGTCGTACCTTTGCATTCATATTTACCTGTTTTGGTCTCAGAATGCTCACCTTTGTTCAGAACCAAAAAGAGGAAGAATTACATTATCCAGTTTTGGCCAAGCGCTCTCGCAAGTCTTGCAACGAAAACCCTACGCCCGGCGTTGCAACCCCCGCAGGCGGTGGCGTTGCAACCACCGGAGGCGGTGCCGCGTCAATCCCGTGCTTAATGCTAGATGGTGCCCACCGGGCGGACGAAAACAACGTTTCTGAAGAAAGCAACTTTAACGGTTTATGCTTGAAGGTGGTGCTCCAGGAGTGTGTCTCAGCTATGCAGTTTGTATAATCACATTGGGAACTGATGAGAATTCATACCACTGCGAACCGGTGCTGTAATATGATGGTTTAACAGCATTATTTTACGATGGCTGTTCTCGGGCGCTAGGCGCCCACCACCGTGTGTTAGCTGCAGTGGCCAACGCCGCTCGGTCCCATCGAAACTGCGGCCCCGGCCACTGGTGTTCCTGCTGCTAAGGCTGTGATCACGCGGGCCCAAAACTGTTTTATGCAATGTGTTTCACACATGATCCTGAACAATGACGGACGCCTTGTTTATGTTGGCCTTTTTAGTTTTGAGCTCATTGTGATTAGCTCCGTTGGACACGTTGTATTCGGGCTCGCCGACCGCAGTGGTCATTTCGCGCCATTTCGGGGCCATTCGGTTACAGTATGGGGTGCCTGCCGGCTATCATGCCGGTGGAGCAGGGGCGGGATCCCCTTAGACACAGGTGCCCTCACTGATGCAAAACATTCCTTATGATCGCAGGTGTACAATAACTGGCAAAGAGACTTCAGTTCGGCATAACGGACCCCCGGCTAAAATGGGATAGAGAGCTCTCCGTTTGGTACCGGGGCCCTTCCTGCCAAAGGGCCTTTCATTATTGCGCTGTGGACACGCCTCGTTAACCCTCATCTCAATTTTCATTGCCAGAGGGCCTCGCCCAACGCAAGATGCTCCTGACTTTCGGGGACCCGTCCCTGTTTCTGTCCAAGAGATGTTGCCCTGGTCGACTCAAGGCCTCTTGCAAACATTAGACCCTCTATAGGTGCTGCGGGTCTTTGGCCAGCAAAGAGGCCCTCACTGCTTCAAAGATCACGACCAATGCAAACAGCGGGCTCCCACATTGTCCCTGCCTAGGAAATGGGCCCCCGGGGCTCAGACCGACACGGAGCCGGCTGTTCGGTGTTGGTAGTCTATGACCGAAATAGAGATCCGCTTTGCGCCAGGGTGTTTCCAATTGGTGCATGAGGTCCTCTGACATTTGATGGCCTGGCCCTGCCTTCGTGCCCTCCAATCGGGCACTTGATCAGCGGTCCCGAGGGACCCTTCGGCTCCTCTGCGGGCCTCTCGAACACTGTCCCAGGCCGGATCTGAGCTTGTTAATGCCCGACCCTTGTTAGGCACTGTGGTCCCCTGACTGACACAGGGGCCACTCATTGTCTCAAAGGCCCCGACCGATGTCAATCGCGAATCTAGGCCCTGTCTTTTTAGGGAAATGGGCATTAAGTCCCAGACCTGACCCTGGAGTATAATCTGGTTGCGAGTCTTTCGCATGTCACGGTCGCTAAAGCCCTACTATAGAAGTGAGTTTCGCAAAATACGATTGGTGAGGTCAGGCGGGAAAAAACGCGCCAAATACACTTAAGACTAGGATACTTTCCGGACTACTCAATTCCCCCTCAGTGACGGTATGGAGTTGGGGTATCCCCAAAACAGACTAAAAAATACATACCCGGTCTAATTCGTTGGCTTGATATGCCTCGGTGAAAGATGCTATTGTTGGGCGTCATTATCATTTTGTTTGGCGTTGATCGCCGAAACCCGGTTTCGGTAACCGACGTAGAGTTGATGTTATGTGGTTTCAGACGTTGTTGGACGCATACGACTTCGGGAGCAAAGAGTGCAAGTTGATTTGCGCGACTAATATAATAACGTCTGCCATGGAAATCCCCGGTGATTGGCGCAAGGCGGGGTGCAGGTGCATCACTACCACCAGGCAGGGTCGACACGGCTCGTGTTGGTGGTCGTATTCGGACGATTAGTGCTATCTGTTTCTTCGACTGGTTGTCGATCGTCAACTTTTTGCAACTTTCATGAAATATCCATGTTGAGGTGAAGACAAACACATTTCAAGGGTTCTCCTAATGTAGTCGGCTAATAACTTTACAACACTGTTTTAATTTTCCGATAAGGCATAGCAATACAGCGCATCTTGCTATGGTGTGCATAGCTTAAACATCGCTGAATCATGCCACAATACACCAACAACAATTCGGAGCTAGATTATAGTCAACGTTAGTTATAATTCGTACAGCTGAGACATGTAACGTACGGGAAAAAAGAAGAAAATCTCGACCAAACACGGAACGACCGCGGAGCTTTAATAGTGTGACTTAGTCATGTGCACTACACTTGACAATACCGCATTTGTAATTTCCTTTGGTTCTTTTACGTGCGAAACAATTAGTAAAAGCCTCCTTTAAATGTTAATGAACGTGGGGGAGCAGTAGCCCGCTGAAAAGAATACAGATCGACACCCGTGGTTGCATATGTTCGTAATCGAACCAATGCAACTTCTAAGGGCAGAGCTGAAGGGTGAGTTGAGTAAAGTTTGGCAACACGCATGCACGCAACCCATCATGCACATACAAAAGCTTGACGTGATACACCTAAAAACTGTGGAGCGTTTGTTATAGCTTCCACTGTGGCTGTGGGGCATCCATGGCACGACAAGCGACCTGCGCAGCACGAGGCCGATTGCGAAGACAGTTAAATTTCACGTTATTCACAGTTGCCTAAATGCGGTGTTTGCGCCTAATTCACCAGCATAAGAACCCCTTGAACCAATAGCTCAGAGATGCAATTTTCCCTACCTTAGGGACACAAACGACCATACACTCGGATTGGAAATGTTTCCGTCTGCCGAACTTCAAACCATCTTTATTTCAAAGAACTGATAAGCGTTGGGCGCCAGCTTCCACATAGCAGAGGCTCTGTCCATTACTGCGACGGCCAGCCCAATATTGCGGGGCCTAACCCAATATGGGGGAGGGGGGCGGCTCACTATTGGGGGGAGGGCAGCCCAATATTGGGGGGGGGGCAGCTCAACATTGGGGGAGGGGGCAGCTGAACATCGGGACGGCAGCTCAACATGGGGCAGCTCGACATTGGGGGAATGACCCCCCAATAGATAGAGTTCCGTAGTTGGTCACGCCCGTAGGGGCAGCTCTACATTAGGGGGGGGGGGGGGGGGGAGAAGCTCAACATTGGGGGAAGCGGCTCAGCATTGGGAGGGGGGAGCAGGCCAACATTGGGGGGCAGCTCAACAGCTCGACATTTGGGGAATGCCCTCCCCCCCCCCCCCCCCCCAAGAAGATAGAGTTCCACCGTCGGTCACGGCCATGGTGCCCCGCGGTCCGATTCTGCTTTTGACAACAGGACGCGTCGAGAGAAGAAACCCACTCGCCCGTGCAATACCAGCGGACAGGAGCACATGTGAAAGAGCATACATACATGACCACGTTCTGAATAGTACGGTCACTCGCATGTCAGCCTTGACGCTTACGAAACGACCGGTTGCGTCCAATTAGTAATGTATATTCGACATTATCACTCTACCATCCTGGCACGATGCCACCCTAAGCCACCGAGCGACCATCACAATCAAACTACCTTCCCAACAGCACGTCACGTCTACGCTTCTACCGACAGGTTTTGATCGTGCAAACAACACCAAACCGATGGCGGCGGTGGCGGCGGCAGCGCGCGGACCGGTTGGCCGCTCACGGCACCACCCCCGGCGCTGGGCGGGCCAAGGAAGGGGGGGGGGGCAGGGGAGCGGGCCTGGCGCGGGGCGCGGACGAGCGGCCTCGGCAGAGCGCCTCGCCCGACACACGCCTGAAGGAACTGCACGAAATCGAGACCCAGCGACGGACCGGTAGGGTACCGTAATCAGAGGCCGGGCGGTGCCCTGTCCACGGTCCTGGGACAGCAGAAGCCGGATGGAGAAGTAACCACCCGGAGATTGAGCCGCGATGCCAAGGACGGACAGCAGCCGGTGACGGGCGGCAGTCACCGCAGGATTGCCGCAGGAAGTCTCCCCGGAAGCCCAGTGGAATTGACGGACGAACCCAGAAAAACAAAACATGACATGTTCGCGGAGGTGTAAACGGGCCAGGTGCGAGCAGTATACGTCATCGGAGTTAACCATGCTGAATACGTTGTGAGGAGTATCGTCTTTATGGTATTCTCGGGATATCGATCTCAGACATGCGTGTCCGTTATGTAAAGGCATGCAGCGGACAGGATAAAATGCGCTCAAGGCATCCCAGCTCGAGAGCAGGCGGCTGGTACCGGACGGCCGACCTGCTGCACTTTCCGACTCGGCCACAACCACGCCCAATCCCGACACAACCGCAACCCCACCACGCTAGCCGCCAACAGCAAAACAAGTCCGCAAAACGACCGTCAGATCCCGAAATATCCGCCGCGAGTGCGCCGTCGGCACGAGCGCGTCACCAGCCGCGAACGGCTACTAATAAATACACAGGTAATTTGTCCCACGACCGCGCCGGCGCCGGCGCCGCTGGCCGCGACGCGTTCAAGTGATAACGACCGTGGTTACTGGTGGCCCGTACATATGGCTGCGCGGGTCCCGAGGAGCACGAGCGGAGGCCTTCTCCAGCCTTCCCGCGCCTGCCTGTAAGCATGCAGTGAAGATAGGCACTGGTTTTGTACTCCTCGAGGGTGGCTGTCGGCGCGGGCGGGGCGGCGGCGCGCGCGAGCCCGCCGGCCGCCTGCCGCGCGCGGCGCCACTCGGCCGCACTCCAGCATGGCACATGCGCGCGAGGTGCGGCGAGGCGCGGCGCGTTTGAGCTGGGGTCATCACGAGGCCTTGGCTTTGTCGCGGCTGGTGCCCGGCGACGAGGTCTGCCGCTGCAGCGCCTGCCGCGCCGCCGCGTCCAGCGACTTCTGCATGAGCGCCTCGTACAGCGGCTTCAGGCCCTGCGGCGGCGGCGGGCGTTAGCGGGCGGGACATGGCGCCGACGCCGACACGCGGCGCGTCAGAGAAGACGACAGCACAGGCAGGCTTTGTATGCCATGTGAACAGCGAAACGTAAGAAGGGCAACCGCGAACACCAGTGCTGCTGCTCCGTACATACGCAGACCTGACTTCACTGCAATGGGTCACGGCACATAGTCTACAGAGCACGGGTCAAAGAGCGCCCCGCCCCACACCTGGACGAGTGTCGTGAGCTTCACGGCTTCGGCGAGGCACATGTACACCTCCCACTTTAAGTGAAGAACTACACAAGATCACCGGATGCGAGCACCGCCGAACATATTCCGAGCTACGTCGACATGCAACCCAGCTTCAGCGACTTGCTCACGGGGTGGCTGGACCCTTCAAAATTGCCTTCTCCATAAGTGTCTAATTATCTTCCGAAAGGCGCCTGGATATGGTCACATACGTCACGCGTATCGTCCCCGCCCATGCGATGATCTGTGTAGAAGCCGCTGGCTGATGAGACAGGTGCTTGAAAGGCATGCAGGCTTCAAATTAGGGGTACCGGTAGTGCAGTGGTCAACATGCACTCCTGGGAAATCAGAGGTACGGGGTTCGGTTGCCCGCGACGTCCGCCCGTTCTGCCAGGGCAAGAGAAGCCATAAATCTCCAGCAGCTGACTTCATCATTAACCGCCCATGACAACAGCCTTCAAAGCAGCGAGTCAAAGCGGTTCTTGCTGATGCTGACAGCAAGCAATTCAAAGCATGCGGCTAACCTCATTCCATGTCAGAATCCTGGTACGGACAGAATGGCAAGTCACGTTTTGAAAGAAATTTTCCAAGCTCCACTATGACTGAAAATGATGGTTTTATTTCGGTACAGCCACACCAAGTTTAAGCTTTGGTAGCAAAAACAGATGAAATATGATTGACCAAGTGGCGTTTTATGGCAAGTGCAGAGCCCAATGGGTGGATGACGAAGCCGAACTCGCCGCAAATCAAAGCGACTGCTGGGAGGAAATCTACGAGCACTGGCTTCACATCCCCAGACGGATGGGATGGGTGCATGCTGATACATGAGAGCGTTATGTATCAGTATGGACTAGGCACATCTAACTACGTACCAAATGCATCATTCTCCCTTTAAATGGCTGCATGCATAAATATACCACGTAAGCAAAGGAGGCTTATCCCGAAATATGATGGCCTATTCCTCCCGTTGCCGGTCTCTGAGTGCTGTCACTCCCCTGTCAATGCTTCGGCTACCAAGTCGACCCTATAGGATGGCGCACAGCTCGCTACACGGGCATTGTGTGCGCATACGTCCGTGCAGCAATTTGCACAGGCGCGCTGCACCACGTCTGCTGGAAACGTACGGTCTGCCAGGCCTGCTCGGTGAGCTCGTCGATGGTGGCGGCCAGCTCGACGTATTCGCCGCTGTAGCGGCTGTAGGCCCACACGCCGACAGTCAGCACCAGCAGCATCATCAGCAGGTTGCAGACGTTGGCCAGCGCGTACAGCCCCACCAGACTGAACACCTGCAGAGGGTGCGCGAGGAGCGGGGTCAGGGGCGGCCGAACGACACGCACTGAAGGCAGACAGACGACACTGGCGAGACGTCCGGTCCGAACGCTGAGGGACGACGCACTGAAGACAGACAGACGACACTGGCGAGACGTCCGGTCCGAACGCCGGGGGACAACAGAGCCAGCCAGGCCGAACACTTCCCGTGCTTGACCACGGGTAGACAACAGGCAGTTAACAACAAGGCAGGTAGACAGCAGGGTGAGGGAGACCTGCCCGGGGCTAGCCGAACCCTGTGCATAGAGAAACAGGGCTCCCCTCAACAGAATACAAACTGGTCTGGCGCACCACTTCACTGGTCTGGCGCACCACTACGCTGGTCTGGCGCACCTCCACACTGGTCTGACGCACCGCTACACCGGTCTGGCGCACCACTACACTGGTCTGGTGCACCACTAGACTGGTCTGGCGCACCACTATACTGGTCTGGCGCACCACTACACTGGTCTGACGCACCACTACACTGGTCTGACGCACCACTATGCTGGTCTGGCGCACCTCCACACTGGTCTGACGCACCGCTACACCGGTCTGACGCACCGCTACACTGGTCTGGTGCACCACTAGACTGGTTTGGTGCACCACTGGACCGGTCTGGCGCACCACTAGACTGACCTGGCGCGCCACTAAACTGGTCTGGCGCACTACTAAACTGGTCTGGCGCGCCACTCAACTGGTCTGGCGCACCATTAGTGGGGCTGGCGCTTACACGAAATTGGGGCCGGGAACAAGAAAGCATACCGGACAGGGCATAAGTTATCGAGTTGTTGTTGATCAATACATTATCAGCTGACATAACCTGCATTCTCCACACTTCACACCAGACACCACCACCAACACCCGCGTGGCTGCTCCCGTCCACAGCGCACAAGCGTCCTGGCCGGGTGCCGACCGACCCTAACCGCGATCCGGGGCACGGTCACACCGCCGCCGCCCCCTCCCGGGCCTACTCACACCCGAGAGGATGTAGAACACAAGGGAGATGCTGAGCAGCACGGACGGCGTGCGCGCCGCCTTGAACACGTTCTTGGACTCGTTGTGGCCCTGATACTGCACGTACTGGTCCTCCACGTCCTGCGACATGATACAGGGGCGTCAGAGCGTGCGTGGGCAGCGGACGGTGTCTAAGGGAGAGACAGAGCACGTGCCCACGGGGATGGCATAACGCCGCGAGTCAGCAAAGGCGTCGACAGTGACGGTGGATGTGACAGTGGATGAGGCAGTGGATTGTCACAGCACGACGTGGCGCTACACGCCGAAGAAAGGTCAGTCAAAGCGCGCGGTGACGGAAGAACGCAGCGGAGGGGGGGGGGGAGCAGGGGAGGGGCAGAGGAATCGGAACGTGTCGCCAAAGGTGGACAGATGCTGGAGCGCGTGGTACCCACGGCTGGGAACGGTGAGTCGACGTCTGTTGGCAGGGGATGGGACCAACAGCGCGTCAGAGCACCCGTCCCACGAAATGGGTACGTGACAAATAACCGAATCACCGCAATGGACACAGAGGACCTGAATGACTTCGGAGCGTTGCCGGGCGGGCACACCCGAGCCAGGCTTGGCAGGGGATGATTCAGGCCGGTGGCAGCCAAGCCACCACACTGACCTATCCTTGGAATAGTCAGAACATCGTGCTGAGACAGTCCAACGAGCACACAGCACGGCACAACGGAAGAGGTGTCTGATGAGGATGATGATTTAGGCTTCAGGGCGCACCGACTATAATGGCCACATGGTGCCTGTTAGCTGGGCTTTAAAAAACCTCGTTGCAGAAGCAGCCGTTGAGGCGAATTAAACGTGAAATTCAGTATAGGCCGCACAACAACCCACGCCAGTTTTCACATCACCTCCGTCGCATCCATTCAAAGCACCACACCGCCATCCCTCTACCCCTCCCCCTACCGCCCCATCCCCAAACCAGCAGTCTCTCACCTTCATGAGACCCTCGTGGTAGCGTTCTGAGAACTCCTCGCCGCCCATTTTCCGGCGCGAGTGGAAGGTGTCGCCGGCGCGGTCCTTGGCGCGCAGGTGCTCCGCCTCCAGATGCTCGGACGAGAGGAACGGCTTGTCGCCGCCACACACCGCCTCCATCATCTGCGTGTACACCTCCTTGGCAGCAGCCACCGCCGACAGGTTGTTGGCCTCCGCCGTGGCCTGCCGATCGGGGGGGGGGGGGCAGGGTCAGCACGGTCAGGCCAGCATGGGTTTGGGGGAGCCGTTGAACCGGCGAGGAAGGGGGGAGGGCATTACCGCCAGAGATCCAGAGAAGACAGTTTTGTGAGCGCGGCTTGAAAAAATGCTGATGCGCTTTAATGCGTTCGACGACAAAAACCTTGCATGCAATACAGACCCGACACTTCAACCGAGGCACTCAAGTCCGGTCATAGCAAGCGTAGCCCGTAAGCATTCTACTCAATTTAAGCGTGTGAAACCTAGTCAGTGCGTCAATCACGTGGTTACCGTGCTGCCCATGCTGCAGAGCGCACCACAGACTCACGGGAATGCGCGCCACACATGTCAACATCTCCAGCTTATCGGCACAGCAGAATGCGACCCCGCCGTCAGCACGTTTTACTCGGAACGACAGGTGGCGCTAGCACGGCGCAGTTTGAACATCGGTGGATGGAAGCTATTCGTGCAGAACTGGACAGTCAGGTGAAACCGACCAGATCATACATGTGAGGCGGCAGTACGAGATGGAGCTCAGAAGAGAGCCAATGGCTCACCTCCAACATGCTCTTCGGCTCTGGAAGCTCACTGCCCTTGTAGATGTTCATGTAGGCCTCGAAGTAGGTCACCAGCTCCTTCGCCTTCACCTTGTTGCCGGAGATCTCCTTGATGATGAGGTTCTCCGGTGCCAGCAGCATCGGCACCAGGATCTCCAGGTGCTGGATGAAGTCAGGCTCGATATCTGGATATTGGCAACAGGGGCGGCGTATGAGCGGCGAGCCGTTATGGATGTGCGATGTGTGAGGCAATTCGCATATGGGCGTCATCTTGTTTTGACCATATCTTCCACGTCAATAGACAGGCACGAGTGTGCACTGTATCCCACGACATCCCAAATTGGATATCCTACAATTATTTGCAGTCCAGCGTTCGCATTCCGTATCAAAAACGAACACGTCCAAAGTCCGATCGTGCTCTTGCTTTGCGAGCAGCCATTCACCTGAAGACGGGCAGCCTCAGGCAAGGCACCCCGTAGCTCGGCACCCTGTAGGGTGTAGACCGAGCTTAAGACGGTCTTCTGTTCCGGTGCCGGCGCCGTGTGCCGTGTTCAATGGAAATGCAGTGTTTGCCGTGTCCACTGCTCGTTCACTTCATTTCACATCGCTGAGCCGCACCCGTGCCGGCAGCACGTGCAGTGCCTGCCCCTACACGGGCGCGTAGTGCCCACGCACCCCGCTCGGCAGACCAGTGGACTCACCCGACAGTCGGCCGTCGAAGTGCTGGTTGGTGGCCACCTTCAGGCCCGGGTGGGGCATCAGGAAGCAGCTGATCTCGCAGAAGCAGCTGCGGATGTGCTTGCGGAGGCTCTGCAGTTCCGGGTGCTGTTTGTCGGACACCTGCGGTTGGCACCGAACATCCCCGGTCACGGGCGGTCCCTGACAGCCCCAGCGCCGCGGACACGCCGCGGTCAAACTGGCTCGGGGCGCTGCCAGCTCCTACAGACGGCGCCGGACCTCAGACTGCAGCAGCGCGGGACGGGCCTGATTACCAGCGGACCCCTTCCAGGACTGAGTGCAGCTCGTACCGCGCTCGCAGGGGGCGGGACGCGCTCTGATGAGCTCCGGACGACGACACGCCGCGCGCGAGGGTGCCTTACCGGGGAGCGCGCCGACGCCGCGCCTGCCGGGGCGGCACGCCCGGGCACCGCCTCCGGCGTCCTCCCAGCTAAGGAACAGCACGGCGACCGTCGCGACTCGCGGCCGTACAGCGTCGAGTGGCAGTGGACGTTGTCTCGACACACATTCGCACACACCCAAGTCTGTACAACGTTTGGTGCCGGCCACTGCCGGGCGAAAAGCCGCGCACGTGTGGGTGCATTCACTGGCTGAAACGTTATCGCGTCGTTATGCCACAGTGGCTGTGATGCAAAGCAAAATGATGAAAATCATGCTGTGACTAACACGTATGCACCTCAACACCACTTACCAGGTGTTGGCGCATTCACTACACATCCATAAATGATATCGAAGACGCACAGAACGCGGCAGCGAAAGGAGGAAGAAAGAATGCAGTCGGCAAAGCAAAACCAAGGAACAGAAACGTGAAACAAATCCAACCAAGTGGAAAGACGAATTGTGATGATTTTTACAACCACACACGCACAAACCCCAGCTGGCACCGGCTTACAAACATGAGGTCGGCCAGGCAATTAGCCGACACGTGCCAATGACGTCATTTCTTAAGCCGTGAAGGCATGTTGCAAGGCCACAAACCGAACGGCCACAATGTCGCTCAGAGAAGAATCACCCCGGTTTCCATGTGAGCCCACGCTGCTGCGTGATAGCGCAGACTTGGGGTAACCGAGCAACGCTTGAACGGCCAGCCTTCCTAGTACGCCTCCGCGTCTTCAGATCTCTGACCAAACCAGGCACGTTTTCGGCACGTCCTGAGCCATGATCGGCCGTTAGCCAGCGCAGCCAGCAGGGGCGGGTGCGTGCGTGCGGGGCTGGCCGGCCGGCCGGCCGGTGACCGCACTTCTCTCTGCCTCGCTCTCGTGGAGCGCCGCCGCTCCGCCGTCTCTCACCCCCACCTGGAGTCGGCGGTCCAGGATCTGTTTACCGCCCTGCGTGCCGTACGGCGCGTCGTACGGGAAGCTCCAGTCGCGCACCAGAAACTGCAGCTTCTGGAAGGGCGTGTGGTTGCTGTCCTCGAGCGCCAGCCGGCCGTACTCGGTGAACAGCTGCGGACCGGTAACTGGGAGCGTCAGGAGACGACGGACAGACTGGATACGTTCACATGACGCCCGCACACAGAGCTGGCCTCACGGCTGGGCTGGTGAGGCGGGCGTCATCATCAGCATCATCACCATCATCACCATCATCAGCATCATCGCCATCATCAGCGACGGCTTAAACAGGCGCACTGGGATTGAAGAACTCTTCCACCGTCTGGTATCACCCACCCACCGCACACAACACCCGACAAGTCTGGTCACGCAGTACACAGCACGCGACGGCGATCATCCAAAACGTTCGCTCTCCTTCACGGAAAAACAGCCACGGATTTACCAAAGTTCTCAGCCGGCTTAAACAGCTGCCGACTTGGAAACCAATCCGATCGAAACTGAGGAGGAGCAAAATGGGAACCGCGCGATCCGCCCGCACCACTGCGTCGCCCCGCCAGCACGCCACGGCCCGGTGCGACGAGTCCCCACTTGGGAACCGGTCGGACGGGATCTTGGCGGCATGGCCCGACCGGCGGCCTTCGCTAAATCGCCCGCTCACATACACCCGGCGAATCACGCGACCGAGCGGTAATGCACGTCTGGGAAACTGGAGGTACGGGGTTCGAATCCCGCGGCGCCCGCCGCTCTGCCAGAGTGAGAGCGCGTCGTAAAGCTCCGTATCTGAGCGCGTCGTAAAGCTCCAATGACGAAAATGGCGACGGCGGAGGGGGAGGGGGGCCGGGCTGACGGCGTCACGCGATGGTAACCGGGAGGTTCAGGGTTCGATGCCTACCGGAGGGAACCTCACTGGCTTGCTTGTACCAATTGTTTTCCCCGTACCCTGACGTTAGATGCGTCGCTACAACGTACAACGACTTCTGTGTGGTGGGACGGGACAGATCTCTGTACCAGCCCTATCGAGGGCGTTACCAACAACACCCGTGGGCCTCTCGACCCACATCTCGTGCAGCTGGGCAGCGGCCGCCGCTCGGCCATGCACGATGAGACAACAGCCGCGTCGTAAGCCGTGTAACGCAGCTGCTCACGCAACGCGTCCACCTTGCACGGTCATAATAACCTCCCTCACGGCAGTTATCTCAGCACGGCCGCTGGCCGGTGAGAGGCTCCGAAACATCGCGGTCGTATTCCATTTAATCCCCCGCTGCACAGGACTCAAAGGGCACACCCATCCGACCTAGCACAGAGCACCTGCTGGTGCGTACAGATGCAGTGTCGGTGCATAGTGAGACGACCCTCAGAACCGCAAGTTTCAAGAACGCGCATGACACTGTCACGAACCCGGACAAGAAGATTCACATTCAATCAAGTATTGCCATGTCATTCCAGCCCGAGCCCTTTGGTTGTGACGGCATTTCACCATTTCACCACACAAGCGTGTACAGAATATCTGGATGCTCTTGCGCTTTGGGTGCCATAGAGGCCCAACCGTGAGGGCCGACTAACTCCCACCTGGAGGTGCTGTAGGTCATCTTCCTGGATGTTCTGCGACAAATTGTAGACCTGCACGGAGCTGATCATGGTGCTGAGCGCGAACACGGTGGCGCAGTCCTTCACTGTCGACTGACTGTCGAAGGCGCCCTGTGTGTCCATCAGCAGGATGACCACCTGGTGACGGCCAAGGGAAGCTTCGTTAGCAGTGCCGGCGGGGGGCGGCGCTGTCCTGCGGGCCGACCACGCTGCAGACGCGCAGTGTGGAACTGCAGAGCGGGGGTTAAATTACGGGACATTCGGCTGGACCCAGCCGGATGCCAGTCACACACGGAAGACAACTTTTAAACAAGAACAAGGAGCTGGCACATGAACCGCGAATGTCCAACCACGGCGCACATCAGCCGCCCAAACTGCACAGCACCCGCACAGCACACGTCACCTGCACAGCACACGTCACAGCACCTTCGCCCGTGTCGCTGACGACGGGCGACAGGTGAAGGGCGCTGTGCGCGGTGCCGCCGGGCCGGCGCGGACAGCGCGGCCGGCACCTGCTCACCTCCTCGCCGCCGGGCAGCGTGACGGGGAACACCTCGGACCACACCAGGATGCCGGTCGTGTCGCGCTCGGAGCCGCCGCGCCACGGGAAGCCGCGCAGTGGCTCATCCCGGTCGCCCAGCCACTCTGTGGAGCCCTGCGGCGGCGGCGGCGGCCCGGCGTTACTGCGGCCGCGCGCCGCCGGAACACGCGAGACGGCGCGCGCGGAGGGGCGGCACTCGAGGGGTGGTGCACGCACAGGTACTTTGCGAGGAGCACGGCCCTCGGGGGAGGGGGCAGCACAAGGGGAACAGTTAAAATGGGAAACCTGAATTCGGAGGTCCGTACACGCGAAGGAACGGCATCCGGAGATTTGGATATGGAGGGGAGAGCCATACAACGTCAAGATTCGATAGTGGCACCGTAAATGGACCGCGTGCCAATTCAACAAGGGATCCACCTTGCACGACCCGTATCTTTCCATACCCCATGCCTATAAGCGTACCCATTGCTCATGCTGATTACAAAATTTCATGAAGCCGACGGACAAATGGGTTCAATCAACGTAACTTATAGTGATCCCATGGAGGCCGGACTTTTCCGCAGATGCTTTTGCAGCAACGAGATACAAATACGAACAACACAGGCCAGCGCCTCTACCCGGAAGACTGTTGCCGCCAGTCTGATGCCAGCAGCGACGAGCAGCATTTGCATATGAGCAAAATTATTCTAACAAAGCAAGTTGGTGGTGACACAATTCCCCAGAACGCTCGCGAATGGCGTGACTTACCTGTGCATTTAAAAACCTGAGAAGGAAATCCAGCAGGAAGGATTTTCCTTTCCTGAAGGCGCCGGCAATGGACACGACAACAATATGCTTGTCCTTGATCTTGTCTGCTGAGAGGACCTCCTCAAGCGCCTCCTTATCGAGGTGAAAGCTATGATTGCCCTCTTCATCCGAGGGTAACACGATCGCAATCGGCCGCCCCGGCATCGCTGCTGACCTCTGCCGCCTGCAAACACAAACACAGATGTCCCAGCGCACCGCCAGGTGGCCAGTCACCAGCTGGGCGCCACGCCACCGGTTAGTCGTCTTGACGAATCCGGCCCCGACAACGTCAATCAGAGGCGCCGCCAGCTCCGCATTGCGGCGCTTCAACTCGAACGCGGGTCGAGCGGGCGGGTCGGCGGGTCTGCCGCCGCCGGTGCGGCCGGCTCCGGCAGGGTCACGGGCCAATCTCCGGTTCGTGACGCGCGGTCATTAGCGCGGTGGACCGCGGTCCGGCACGGCACGGCTCTCAACAACGCCAAATAGGGCCGGTGGCCGCGTGGCATAAACGCGCCGTCGTCGGCCGCCTTGGCCGCGCAAGACGGCGGCCCGACGCCGCGCGTCGCCCATCAGACGGCGCCTGACGACAGGCACGGGGGTGGTGGCGAGACACGCGACATCGACCGATCAACGAGCGCTATCGCGCTGACCGCTGGCCCAAGTCCGATAGCCGGTAGACAAGCACACAGCGGCGCTCCGCCAAAAGACAACCTTCATCGGGCTTTCTGCCTTAGATAACGAGCAAGAGTGAAGTACGTCCAAGATAAGGAGGAGAAAGAGCACGTTTTCGGTACGGCGGCTACCGATTGTGATATTAAGGTGTTTTACGGTCCGTGGAACAAGCTGCACCCAGAGCCATCGGGCAATCACCACATCACCTGCGTCCCAGCCTCCTGCCAGTGCCGTGACAGTTCCATTCACACACCTACATTAACTCACTCCCACGCGCCGGCAACAAAGCACGTTTCGCGCCAGGTAATTGACTATTCTCCACCGGCATGCACGTCAGAGCCGTCGAGTGGGCGGAGTGGGCGGCGCACGCCAAATATGCACCGCTCGCCAAGCCGGCGAACCGGATGGAATGCTTTGGGGCCCGAGCTGGCGGCTGGAATGCATCCGGTGAGAAGGACGCGTGGGCTGGGCAGAATGCGCGGGATCTGTGGCGCGCACGGCGTGGATATTGCCGCTGCGTGTGACGGCCCGGTCTAGTGTGCGGTGAGGAGAGAGGGCTGGTCGGGGTATGTCGGCGAGGGGAGCGGACGGAATGGCAGGCCTGGCGTCGCCGCTGGCAGAGGCGCCAGACAGCGGCACCGGCGGCCGTGGCGGCAGACCCGCCACAATCACAGGCGGCCGCAGCCCCACTCCCAGCTAAACCGCCGGCGCGTCAACAGGTCACGGACCGACCTGGCGGCCGACCGGCGAGCTCACGCGGTCAACCCCGCGCCGGCGACAGACACTGGGTGGAGCGGACCGACGGGGCTTGCAGGACGGGCCCCGCCACCGCGCGCCGGACGTGGTAGGAGCACCTCCACTATGTTCACCGCGCAGCGCCGACTGACACCGTCCCAGACGCGGATGCGGCGTGGGATCCGCACCCACTGACAGACCTTGACCAACCGCAACCACAACCACTCACCGAGTGACGCGGGACGATAGCTGACCCACCTGAACGATTGCCAGACAAAGGATGTGGGTGAACAACGCGTGCCCGACAATCTGTTCCACTTCATCTAAGGTGCCTTTTTGCCTTTCCGTATGTTTTGCACAACTGGCTACGGACAACCGAACAGTGACCTGGCCGGGGGTGCGCCGGGTGCAACGGCCCGACGCCCGCCGGCGGCGCCGCCGGCTGCCGTCCCGACAGCCGAGCAGGCCGCCCGGCCCCGCCCGGCCACAGCCACCGCACCGGCGCGGCGCGCGCTTTCTCCGCGGCGCCCGCCGACGGGAACAGGTCCACGTGTCGGCTGGGCCGGGCCGGACCGGCGCGCCCATGGCCCGCGGCGCGGCGTGTCACCAGGCCGTATTTCGGGGCTCGCGCTGGCCGGCCGTCTAAAGATAGGCGGGCATCCTGCGCCCGGCCGCCGCCGCCCCCGCGGCCGCGCGGGGACGTCGGCGTGTACTGGCCTGAGAACGGCGGCAGGCGCCCGCCAGAGAGGCGCGGTGCCGCCACTCAAGCAGCAGGGGTGTGCGGATTTGGAAGCCGTGCTGACGTTTGTTTACCCGGACGCTTACAGGGACCGCTGACGATACACGTCTCTGACATCTCCTGCCGCCAGTCAGGTCGAAAACAGCACCTCGGCTGACGTGAAGATTCACGCCATTACTGAGGAAAGGCTGCGATTAGTCCGTTCTCTCGAGAATTACCGCCCACTCCCACGGACGTACAAGCCAGTACAGATTGCCGGAAAACCAGTCATTGGACAACGCGATGAAATACTTCTAACTGCCACTGCCATAGACCACCGGTCCGCACAGGTTACCAAAGTACGACTTTCCTCACCGGTCAACCCTTACCCTAACATTCATTCAGCTTCAACCAGTAAAACTGGCTACACGTGAAATCTTTGCTGATAGTTGAAGGACAGCCTCGGGTCAAATCCGACCGTGAATTAATTGCCTCGTCTTTAGCATCTTGCGCCCATCACTATCTGGTTTAAAAGGTATGCTTCCTATTTGAGCACCTTAAAGCAAGCATCAGATCAAACAAGCTCACTCATAACTGTTCGTGTACTTTTTACGTGAAAAAGACTGCTTTAGACAACGCAACTGTCTGTTTAGTGAACAAGCTCCTCAATGCGCCATAGTTTAATACGTCATCGTACCTTGCACAACATTGATTGAGAGCCAATTGAAGAACGTTACATCTGGAAGTCGCGCTCAAGAACGCCAGATATGAACGCCTCGACAATTCTATTTTTATTGGTCTTGATGGCCGCGTGGCTCGTGGAATGGCGTCATAATAATATGACGTTAATATGGCCTCATGAATAGAAGGGTGACTTTGAAATGCTCTCTTCGAAAAACTTTTATTTTCGCGCGCACGAAACTCAGGAACTAGGGGGGCTTTGGTCTTCAGAAGGGCAGAGTCGTGAACAATATCCAAAGGTCTTCAAGATGGCTATTTGAGCTACAAACCCCATGTAAATGCGGAACACTCCCTCCAAAGACTTGTGCTTGTTCTGTGAGGATGTTGAATAAACTTCTAAGTCAAACGGATTTTATCCATTTAAGGTTGAATTTGATTCCTTTGAGGGCATCTTACTATTGCATAAGGTCCACAAGGTCATAAGGTCAAAAGGTCCATCCAGCTGAAGGCTAAGGATTGAACACTGGGCGTTTTATATCCCCTTTATAAACCCAGTCATCGCTGTGGTTCATGGTGTTCATGAAAACGTTCACGACGACGTGCATGGCGTTTCATTTAAGGGTGTGTTTCATATTCACATGAAGTTTTGAGGTCTGATAGCCATCTTGAAGATCATTTGGTGTATTTCACAGCCCTGCCCTCCTTCAGGCCTAACCCTGATGTTTTCTGAGCTACATGCATGTCAAGATGTGCAGACTATTTCAGTGAGATTACTTCAAGGTCACCCAGACATCAATGATGCCTTAACAATATCATTCAAATTATGCCATTCTGTTGACCATGCAGCAAACAGAGACATACCTGCTAAGTCATTCATATCTAATGTTTGTGAGCAAGATTTCCTGATGTAATGGCTGTCAATTGGGTCTAAATCAATGTTGTGCAAGGTATGCTGAAGCAGTCAAACAAAATATGGGTGCTGCATGACCTACAGCAGTCAACGCACCCTAAAACCCTAAATCATCAGCAGCAGCAGCAATCAATGACATATTAGACACATAGCCATATAGCCATCAGGCCAACAAAGAGCCACAAGGATCCATCTAGATTAGTGTGCCCTAAGTTTCTCACTCATCCTTGAACTAATCTTACCACTTAACCTCCCTGAACTTAGCTATAAATGAGAGCCTTAGGCCTATAGAGTTTGTCCAAATGATTTTTAAACGTTGCTAGCCAGGGACTTTCTACAACTTTGTTTGGCACTCCATTCCAATAATTTGGTACTCTTTGACTAAACATCCATCTCTCCATAGTTTTATTGCTACCTTTTGCTAACTGAAAATAAAAGGTTTTGCTAAATACTGATGGGCATATCTTCTTAAATAGCAAAACTGTGTTGTCTAGAGCAGATTTTCCACTGAAAACCATACCAATAGTAAGTGGCTTTATTATGCTCTTGTGGGCCTCGTATCTGATGCTTGCTCCAATATCTTTAAATGCAGAACATCCCCTTAAAGCAATACATTATTTCTTTCAAGTTGGGTGAGTCAGAATCATGAAAAGGTAAATTGATTAGTTTTTTAAGATTTTTTAAAAGATTTCTAGATTAGTAAAAATATAAGTTTGTGTTGTCTGTCTTATTCAAACTTGAGCCAATTCTATATACCTGTACACAATTTGCACCTCACATTGCTTGCAATACTGTTATCACAGGGATGGCCCCTTCCCTAATTGGTTCCACAATGGATCCACATGCATTTCCATTCACATAAGGCCACATTATTGTGGCTAAGTTCTCTAAAATATGAGACTTGTTTCTGAGCCTAATTCACTGGCAATTTAGAGATTACCATGTGATGAAAAGATGACAGCCTGTAAGGAGGTTCTTTGAAAATATGACACCATTAACAACGAAACTGGTAGTTCTGCACAGGAACAATTGCACCAGTGGACACTTCATAGCCATGGCTATATGCATATGCGTATATTGACATACACCCATGTCATATGAAGATCACTGACATCAATCAATTACTGGTAGGTAATACTTATATCAGCAGAACTTTCAGCAGACTAAAATGTCACTGGCTGGGATCACCTTCACACATGACAAATAACTAGCAAGACCATGCTCATGCTTTGAGATCTGCTTGGACTCCACATGATTTATGCTGCAAAAACTTACCAGCAGCAGATACCAGCAGTAGATACCAGCAAATACTGAATTAGCCAAAAAGCAACATGTTTTTCAAAGAACATGAACCATGTCTGCTGGGATCATTAATATAAATCCCCTGCGATTTGTGCACTGTGAAGATGTGAGCATCAGACTTGAGTTGTTCAGTCATGGAAAACTGTTTACAACACAAAAATATACATCCTCAAAGCTTCCAGCAGTATATACAAACAAGTAAATACAAACATTTCTAGCATGGGTTAACAAGGAGTTAACCTTGAAAAATAGAGCACATGTTATGGCATCATTTGTGTACATAGACAAATAAACTTGGGCTAAGTTAGCTCTGTAAATGTCAGGCAACATAAGAACAATTACATCAGATACAATTGCACCACAATGGTACATCTGTGGCTTTGCCTCTATGTTGCACACATGCACATAGTGCTCAGCTTGCTATCAAAATCACTCATGCAGTGGTACACTGCTCACATTTCTGGATATTCATTTCCTCACAATGCTCATATCCACCTGTTATATCTCAAAATTTCCTCATGGCTCATATGTGGACCACTAGTAATCCATGGCTACTGCTGCAATCACAGATAATGAAACCATGAGTTAGATACTTTTCTGGATGTTGTGAATGAGAAAAAAGTATTGATAACATGCAACTTATCAGACATAAAAATTTCTAGCAGCCTTCCCTCAGTGAGCAATCATTTATATATGTGGAGACCTACATAAATGTGGAGACAAAAAGGTAAGCATGCTTACCAATAAAAGTGACAGCATAAGGAAAGCCCACAAATGTAAATTCATATAGTGGAGGAGTCCAAATGAAAAGGAACATGGATTTTACTCACAAATCCTGTCCTGGCTATAATTGACATTTTACATGACAAGTAATTATATACACAAAGTATATATCTTCTGTCCAATGCAATGTTAATGCTACCTCTCTAGTACAACCTATCACTTAACAAAGAATTAAGCAAGTAAATAAAAATAAAGAATATACTGTGGAAATTCACTTTCTATTATATGAATGCAGACATTTGCTTCAAGTTTTGGTGAAAATTTTACATGACTTTCTTACAGCATTGTTGATTTAGGATACATCAATCAGTAACTCAATTATTGTTAATATTCCCTTTGGTTTTTACCTAACCTTTATAATGATATATATTTGCCACCAGCCCTGTCTGCAAAAAAAAATCATCCACTGTGCGGGATGCACATGTGAGATCAGTGCACTATGCCTTGCTCCACACCTCCCATTCATGCCTAACTCGGGTCAACCTAAATAACATTGCAGTTTCAAGAGCTTTCCCATGACAATTTTGTAGACAGTTTGCATCTAAAAATAATTCAGTGGCATCACAAATCCTTCAAACATTGACACTGCTAAAATTGGAGCTGACCACCCACCTAACTCTAGCAGCTCACATGTCCTGAAATTGTGGTTTTGATGTTGCTTGAACACCACACAAGTGTAACATGAATTTTTGTGTAATCTGGCCACCAACACTGCATTATGTTATGACCTATTAGCAGGGTAGGAAGAGGACCTCATGTATAAAGCAGTATGGAGCTCTTAATCCCCAATGCACGAGTATTGTTCTCTGACCATGTTGGATTTATGTCTGCCAACAATTTGTGTGGACCCACATTGCACAATTATTCCAATATACTTCCACACAACAAATCACACAATGCAACTATTGCCATCTGGAGAATATCTAAAGCCTGACTGGAGTCCTCAAAATGCACATATTTGGGGCATCAAATATGAGGCATCGACTCCAATCACATTTCGAGCAGACTGACAGTGTCATGCTCCAGGGCTTGCAAGACTTGCAGCAACAGGCTGGGCTCCGCACAGCACCTATATGTTTGTACATAATTTATGTAAATGTTTCGTAATGTATGCCTTCGGCTATCAAGCGCGATGCAGGCGGCATTCACACACCTTGAAACGATCCGAAGAGGTGCCTATCCCGTTAAGGCGACTTTTCCCTCTCAGCTGCGATCAACGCGGCACCCACTCACTGGCCTTGCACTCAATACCCTCACCCAGCTGCGATTTGCAGTGTCGCTCTGCGCTTGCTCTCCGCAGTCTGCTCGAAGCAACGCTCAACAAAGCTCATCTTTCTAAATCTTACTATCAATTTGCGGTAACTTGCTAGACCTGCACATACTAGCAAGATAAGCAGGTACAATACTTTGCGAATACGGCGCGCTTACACGAGCATTTGCCGCCTTTTTTAACGTGTGAAATTGACACTGCATCTCGCGTTGGTAGGACCTTGGCACTGGTGGTGTTCGTCGCCGTTGGTCACCGCGATTTTTCATTCTCTTGGGTCTATTGGGAAAACAGGTGATTACTCGCGGTAGTGATTTTTCTTGTTCTAACACATCAGGTGAATTTTCGAAAGAAGACTGGGATAGGTACACAGGTGGCACCTATGCACCTATCTGGTGCAGCTGCATATACAATTTGTATTGATTACGTAGTGGTATCTTTTCGTAAAGATGGATGGTGGTATTTATGATGCTTTTGTACAGTAAATAATGATATGAAATACCTATGCATGTTTCAAGAAAAGGGCTAGTGCTGATAATGGAAGGTGGCTGAAAGACAAAAGTGCAGCTGTCTATATATATATATATATATATATATATATATATATATATGTTTATACCATATAGTCTGTCTATACTGTCTAAAGTCTGTTTTTTTCTACCCCAAAAATGCAATGATTGCAGTTTATATTGTTTGATTACACCATTTTAATGTTGGCTATGCATTTGATGTTTTTCCTTAGGTCAATTTTAGAGGTTACACAAAGGCTCTGAATTAATGCAATAGATTTACATGAAGAGGCTACCTCTTGAGTGAGTTCACTTGATCTTGATGCTGCAAACTTAGTGATGAACCCACTTTGTGTCCTGCAGGGTCTCACTTTCAATTTGGAGTGAGGCCATGTGTGCCAATCATTCTGCCTGTCATTGGTGCTTATGGCTGTGGGACAGCAAAACCTTTATGTGGAATAAAATACAGAAGTAGTTCTAAAAAAGAAGCATTTTCAACTTTCATAGCAGGTATTTAAAATAGCATTCATATCACTGATATTTGTGGTCCTTTTATTGCAGTTTACATGAAGCTCAAGAGAGGCACTCCTCAAATAGCCATGATCACCACCTGAGACCGCAAAGCTGTTGACGCATCAACTTGATTCACAGGCAGCATATAGCAAGAATGCTTCATGAGCTGCTTCTTGCCCTAGAAGGCTGCACTGGTAGCCTTTTCACACTCAAGAATGACAAGATTTCGCTTGATGCGTCGCTACCATTCTTCCACCCTTGTGAACGAAGTGTTCTGAACGAGCTTTGTTCGCTGGGCACGTGGTATCGCCGCGTGCGTACTTTCGTCGACGTTGGCCAGGCGGCTGGTGAGCTAGACGTGGGAAAGTACCGGCGCGCGCTGTGCCGGTCGCTGGACCAGGCCACGGCCGGCTACGAGGCTTGCCTGCAGCGGCTCGAGGAGGACCTGCTGGAGGACCCGGACCTGGGCGTGGCGTACGTCTTCCAGGCGGTGCAGCCGCACAGCTCGCTGCTGCGCGCCCTCTGCCGGCTGCTGGCCGACGCCGAGCGGCCGGACGCCGCAGGCTGCCGGCTGCTGGACGTGCTGCACCGTCACGTGGCCTCCGCAGTTGGCGACAACCGGTGGCAGCTGCAGCTGGTGCTGCAGCGTTGCTACCGCGTGCTGCTGGCGCAGCTGTCCGCGTGGCTGCTGCACGGCCTGCTACCAGACGCTGGACGCGAGTTCTTCGTGCGCGAGCGAGAGTACTCGGAGCCGGACGGCGCCGTGTTCGGGAAGACAGCGAGCGCGGCGGACCGCAAGCCTCCGGCGCTGATCGAGTTCGAGCTCGACCCGGACCTGCTGCCGTCGTACCTGCCGCTGCGGCTCTGCCAGAGCATCCTGTTCGTCGGCAACTCGATCCAGATGTGCCGGCAGCGCGTGGAGCAGCGCGACGGCGACGCGCCCGCCCTGGACATCGTCGGCGGACGCGAGCGCGAGTTTGCCGACGAGTTCGACGCGCTGGCCGCCGAGACGACCCTCTCTCCGTTCAAGCTCGAGCAGCTGGTGAACAAGATCAAGGCGTTGGTCGCCAAGCACTTGTGGAGGGTAATCGTGGTGGATGCGGGACTCGGCCAGCACCTGGTCGTCATGAAGACGTTCTTCTTGTTGGGGCGCGGATCGCTCTTCCAGGAGCTGTTCGCCGAGTGTGATCACATCCTGCGCGTGCCGCCCAAGGCCAAGTTGGAGGCGGACATTAACGAGGCGTTCCTGGTGGCGTGCGGCCGGGTGGGCCTGGAGGAAGAGGCCGTGCTGGACAGCGTGTACTTGAGTCTGGCGCCAGCACCCAGCGACGGCCAGCGCGCCTCCGGCTGGGATCGGCTGCGAATGAACTATCTCGTCCCCTGGCCGCTGCACTTGCTGTACACACCGGCCGTGCTGGTCAGCTACAACGAGATCTTCTCGTTTCTACTATTGGTGAAGCGTACGCAGATAATGCTGCAGCGGCTGTGGGCCGAACAGATGCGGCAGAAGACTCGCCGCTCGGGCGGCGACGTGGCCGCCCACCAGCTGCGCGCGCACATGGCGTTCCTCGTCAACAACCTGCAGTACTATCTGCACGTGGACGTGCTGGAGTCGGAGCACAGCCGGCTGCAGGCTGCCGTCGCCGCCGCGGAGGACTACGAGCAGCTGCGGCACGCGCACGACTGCTTCCTGAGTGCCGTCAGCAGCCAGTGCTTCCTGCAGTCGCGGCCGGTGATCGAGTGCCTGCGCGACCTGCTGTCCAGCTGCCAGGAGCTGTGTGGCGCTGCGCAGGCCGACGCGGACGTGACGCCGCTGCAGCAGCGGCTCCAGCGCAAGTCGCAGCTGCTCTTCAGGTGCGCAGCGCGCCGGCTAGCGTTGGCGTTCGGGTGATAGGCATGGAGCTCGGGTGCTAGGGTGATGGAAGGGTGGGTGTGGGCTGTTACGCGACAGGAAATGTGGGCCAGATGCTGCGACGAGGGGATATGAGCCGGGCGGTTTGTGACAGGGACACGGGAGTCGGTCGCTATGTGACGGGGGGGGATGGGGGCCTGTTTTTCTTTGATGGGATATGGGTCGGACGCAACCCGACAGGGGAGGGTTCGGTTATTGTTTGGCAGGAAGATGGGAGTCGGGGCCTGTGTACCAAGGGATGAGGTCGGACGCCGTGTCAAGATAAGGGAGTTATACTCTATGAGATCAGGATGTGGCGACGCTGAGAGACCCAGATTTTCGACAAGTGGTTACAAGGGGACAAGGGTGGCGGACAGACATGCAGTGTTTGCGTGAAAAGGTTTTCGCTGGGACTTTCAGGTGGCGTGGGCGGTGGGTAGGACTCTGTGTTCGGATGCTGCAACGGCGTCACCGGCAGGTTAATGGGTCGGGTCAGCCTGCGACGGGTTTGACAGTTTAGACTGTGCTTCACCAGTTCCAGCAGCGTGGCTGTGCATGCATTTCCTTAGAAGATGCTCAGGAATTAAGGAACCCAAGGGGTTGGGGCCAGGCAAAGACGTTCGAGTGCAGTCACATCGGTTTCGCAATTGTTCCTGTGTTTTTGTTGGCAGGGCGTCAGCACGACAGCCTGCGCTGAGCGGCAGGTGTTCGGCTCCCCTCGCGTAGCAACATGCACTGAAACGAATCGATAAATGGATCGAATCGATCGAGCGTACTGACATTGTCAGAAGCTTTCTGGTATTCGAGTTTGTGGCTGCAAGGAATGGAGATGGAAATATACAAAAATCAAAACGCGAGGCTTCCTCACTCTACCAAAACCTGTATTTACGCATTTCTCCGTTCCAGGATCATGAGCAGCTTGAAGGACCAGCGTGCTGGAAGTCACCTGTCCCGCCTGCTGCTGCGCATCGACTTTAACGAGTTCATCAGCCACAACCTTTAGCGGGACATCCACAGTGTGGGCTGCTTCTGCGCGCATCTCCTAAGCTCCGCTCCCGCTCGTCCTCGCTGTGATACGGTGTACTGAGACGCCGCATTGTGCGGACGGAAGGTTTGTTAAACCCGTGAGTGGTGCGTTTCGCTGCTGCGTGACTAGAGAAAGTGCACGGAAGGCAGTGGCGCGCGCTGCTTGGAAAGCGGATGCCCATTTGTGTAACAGTTGATTTCGCCGGGGTTGTTGGAACTGCCGCTGCCACCTTGCATACGCGAATATGTCGCACCATTAACATGCGAAGCATATTGCCGATGCCTTTCCAATGTATGTGTCGTGGACATTTGCGATGCCTGTTCTTGTAATGCCAAGGAAAGGCGCTGCGCGTTAAACGATTCCATTTCATAAACCACTGGTGTTATTCGTGCTCGCAGTGTTTTAGTTGACCACTCAGCTGATAGCACTCAGGAGCTGTGCCGAAGTTTTTGGGTTGCTCAGATGCGTCGTTAACGCAGAGCTGTGATCAAAATGAGGTTATCGATTTGTGTTCACATCAGCCCGTTCTGGTCTGAGACTGTTACATTTGTTCGGAATTGAGAAGTGGAAGAATTAGATAGCACAGTTTTGGCCGTGCACACTTGCAAGTCTAACAACAAAGCCCCGACACCCGGCGTTGCATTACCTGAAGGTCGCGCTGCGTCGGTCCCGCGTCTAACATTAGGCGGCGGACAACGGCCGGACGAAAACAACGTTTCTGAAGAAAGTAGCTGAATGTTTTAGAATATCAATTGATGCGCTTGAAGGTGCTCCAGGAGTATGTTTCAGCTTTGCGATTTTAATATATTGGAAACTGACAGCATTCATACGACTGCGAACCGGCACTGTAATTTGATGGTAGAACTACATAAGTTTTCGTGTTGCTGCCGCTGTTCATCTTTTCAAAGAACAGCCTCGACATTCTACCAGCAAAATATATGCCGCAGTCCACTTTCTGAACGATATGAAGTGACGTAATCTCACGACGGCTATTCTCGGGCTTCAGGCACCCACCACCCGATGCTAGCTGCAGTGGCATAGGCGGATCCTGGGGGGGGGGGGGGCACAGGGCCATGGCTCCCCCCCAAAAAAAATATCTTAGAGTATGTTTTGCCCCCCCCCCCCCAGCATTCCCAGAACTTCATAAAAGTTTCGTCTACTTACCGTCTGTTTTAACTTTAACTGTTTTAACTGTTTTGCTTTAACTTCTGTTTAAGATTCAAAAGCATTTCGGTGCTTCTTTTCGGTTTTGAATGTTGTCCCTACCAGGTACTCGCGAGAGGCACCATGCACTGGACCTCGGATCGCACACCAGCCAGCTGGCGACGAACGGTTGTCCTCCCAAAAAACTCCAGGCTAGATCCGCCCCTGTACAGTGGCCAACGCCGCTCGGTCTTATCGAAATTGCAACCCCGGCCATCGGTGTCCTTGTCCCTACGATTGTGAGCACGAAGAATCAAAACTGTCTATGAAATTTACTTCACATGTTGATCCTGAACAAGGATGAGCACCGCGTTTGAGTTGGCTTTTTCATTTCTTACCTCGCTGTGATCCGCCTTATTGAACACTGAGGAAACGCTCATCTTTCCCGGGCAAGAGACCCATTGGGTAGAACAATGGGGGCGCATTATACTCCCGGTCAGGGGCTTCAGGGACCATTCTCTTACAGCATGCGGTGTTTGCCGACCGTTATGCCTGTGATACAGGGGCGGGATCCCCTGATGGATAAGGAGACCTTTAGGCGACCAATGTATGATGCATTCCTCATACACTGGTCGCGTACCTGGCGCCGGAGGCCCCTGACCCGGTGATTTGGCCCCAGATAGGACGCAGGGGCCCTCGCCGACAAAAATATTTCTTATCGTTGCAGGTGTCCGATAATTGGCACAGTGACTACAGTTCGGGATAGCGGGTAGGGATGTTCGGTACCGGAGATCTGCCTGACAGATGGCCTTCCATCGTCGCATCGTGAACTCTCATCGCAAACTTCACATCCGCTTCATTGCCAGAGCGCCTCGACCAACGCAATAGGTCCGTGAGGTTCGTGGTCCCGTCCCTGTCCCTGTTCAGCAAATCTTGCCCTGGCCGACTCGAGGCCCCCTGTCAACACTGGGCTCTATTAGACACTATGGCCATAAAGAAGCCTTCTTTTCTTCAGGGTCCCGATCATAACGAGTTGCGGGTTCCGGCCTTGCCCCTGTGTGGGAAATGGGGCGCTCAGGGTTCAGACCGACACTAAGCCGGCTGAGCAGTGTTGATGTCTATGACCGTAAGAGACCCGCATCGTCTCACGGTATCCCCAATCGGTGCAAGAGCCCCTCGCACTGGCATTTGAGGGCTCGGCCCTGCGGGCCGTGATCCTTAAGGTGACTTACAGTACCTACTGTCCTATGCTGACCCTGGACTTCTTGTCATTTCAGAACCCCTGTTAGGCACTGTAGTCTCCTGACCGACACAGAGGCCTCTCATTGACTTAAGGGCCCCGGCCAATTTAAACCGCGGCTCCCGATGCCTGTCCATACTTAGGGAATGGGTCCTGAGTTCCAGACCTGACGCTATAGTATAACCTGGTGACGAATATTTCGCGTGGACGGTCGTATGGTGGCTTCGCCGGGACGATGTAGTTTCGCAAAATAAGATTGGTGGGGCCGAGCGGAAAAATCTAGCACCAAATACACTAAAAGCCAAATACTTACAGGATTTGGGCCGATTTTCTATCAACGCTATGGAGTTGAAGTCTTCTCCCCCCCCCCTCCAACAGAAAAGGAAACTGCAGCCGTGGTCTAATGCGATTGCTTGCTCTGCCTCGGCGAATGATTGTCGTTAGATATAATTATAATTTTGTTTGGCGTCGATCGTCGAAACCGGGTTTCGGTAATCGACGTAGAGTCGATGTTATGTGGCTCCAGACGTTGTTACGCTCTTTGTTCCCGAACCCGTACGCGTCCAAGTTGAGTTGCGCGACTTTTAACACGCGCCCGGATGACCGATTGGATGCCCTTCGCTTAGGTGTGGGGGGGGGGGGGCAATTTGACTCCCCTGAGATCTCAGGAACTGAGAAAGCTAGAGACACCAAATCCACAGGGTATGTTGACCCAAACGTGAACTCACTTAGGCCGCATTTTGAGGTTTTCAGTCATGATCTTTGGGTCAAATAAGTTCAAGCAAGGTTAAATTTCAGGTTGGTCTCCAAGGAACCACTAAAGTCTAGATACCTGTTCTAAGCAAAAAATCACGTGCTCATTTAAGGTCAGCGACTTTGTTTGAAATTTTGAAGGTTATGGTGACCAAAATCATACAAGACCGCTTTGAGTTTTGCAATTGAATAGGCGACAAAGATTACGCTAGGTAGTATGTTTCTAAAAACAAAATATTGAAAGAAGTTCATGGAAGGCGCATAATGCAGTTCCTACTATCAATAAATTCGGAATGAGCACCTGAAAATACCCCATTCAGCAATCCCTAGAGTACTAAAACGTGCTTATTTTGACTTTGGTCCAACCTTCATACCTGACCTTAGGTGGTTGTAATTTGTTCGTTCAATTGCTCCGTTTCTTAAGAAAGTATCTCAAAGGTGTATGGCCTCGTCTGACACTCCGTTGTTGGATCAGATTGAGCTATTCCTTGGAAATTGCATTTGCTGAAACCATGGCGTGACTTTAACTTGTCATAGATCAGCGACCTTACAATGCTCATCCTAAATGTTTGATGCCATACGATCCGCTATTAGATTGTCTACAGCTATGCAGAATTTGGCGCGGATATGTTGCATCGTTCTGAAACTATTCCGGGAAACCTTTGGGGTTGGGGTCAATTTGACCCCTCACCCGGCCCCGTGTTAATGTCTGCAACGAAAATCCTAGCTGGTTGTCACGAGGTGAAGTGCAGGCTGCGACGCAGCACTCGTGTTAAGCATGTCCAACACGGCTGGTGCGGGGGTCATGGTCGGACGAGTGCCGCTACCGGTTCAGTCGGCTGATGTCGATTGTTTTGTTGGTCGATCGGTGTTGATTGTTGCAGCCAGTTCATCGAATGTTCACGTCGAAGGAAAGGCTCATGCGTTTCAAGAATTCTTCGCAAGGTAGACGGCTATAGCTTGGTCACATTTTTGCTTACAAATATTCATCCGGTTTGTTTTCATTTTTCGTAAGAGGTTGCGACAAAATAAGGAAAATTGCAGCAGTCTATAATTTGAAACATTGCTGATTGGTGCCAAAACATTTCATCAAAAGCACCAAACTAGACTCAACAAGAGACATAGATCGTGTAGTGAAAAAACGCAGCATGCAGGAAAAAACAAACAGAAAACTCGAGTACCAGAATGCCGAGCTTTAAAAGTGTGAAAAGCTCAGTCAAGTGCGCTTAACTGGATATGGCATCGCAGTTTTTTGCCTCTTTCACCCGTGAAACAAATAATAAAAGCCGTTTTTAGATTTGGCATACTTTCGAGCTCTTTTTTGTGATGTTCTACATGTTCTTGAGCTCCAGAAGTTTGTTAAGGGGACAAACTCGCCGTTAGAGGGTCATATTGGACATGGGGGGGGGGGGGGGGGCAATTGGCCGACCCTAAAAAACAAACTGACATCCGTGTTTAATTGTGCGTCTTGTTCCAGAAAGCTCTTAAACAAATCGAATCATGAAAAAAGGCTCGGGGAACAGCGTCCCACCCAACGGCCGGGAAGAAGTCGAGATCCAGGTGACTGGCGACCGAAAGTGAGCCTGGATCATACTGTCCCAGTGGCTTCTTTCCCAGTTATAATCGAGCAAGTGATCCATCGAGCCATGCTGAGCGAGGACGACCAAATGAATGTAAAAACGAATGAGTGCTGAACTAAGTGTGGCACACACACAGGGTCCTAGCATCGCCACACATCAGAAGAATACCGCAATAAGAGTAAGATGGCAGCCAGGTGGAAGCCTGAGCTCGGCATTCAGCTGGAAAACACCGTGTTACCACCTCGTCCCCTCATTTGGGTGGTTCTCGGGGAGAAGGCAGCTTTCTAAACAGTATCGTGGACTGCGACGAAACCCAGGCTCGTGTGTTGGAGGCACAAAACGTCAGGGCGGGGAGTACACAGGGACCGATTAACCCCACTCAGTTGGCTTGATAAGCAAGTGGGACCTGTCGGCCGTTGCCAATTTGAGTCACTAGTCACGATGAGTCCTCTGAGAAAGCTTGAATCCGACCGTGGGTTATGTCCTAATTGTCTGAATACGTTGGACTGTCGTACTTTGGATCTACTACGGCGGCTGGTAGTAGATTTGCGGGAGCTAAGGTGTGGCTGACCGTTCTGATCTTACCCTCTCGGCACTTGACACAGCAATTTCTTTTGGACGCAGGGGAGACGATGGTGAATGTTGCGGTGTGGCAGCTGTGGCGAAGGCGACGGCGCTTCTAAACGACAGAAACTGACGAGGTTTTTGCGAATTGAAAGGGGTAATTGCAAGGTGTATAAACGATACGCCACGCGATAATCGTCGCCAGGTACATTCGGGCGGGTCAGGGCGCCCACAACAGACCGTCTGCATATGACGTTCGTCAAACCCCAGGAAACTCGCAATAGCACTCCAATGCTATGGACATAGCTGCCAAGCAAATATCTGTCTTGTAACGTTTATCCGACGGCGACGGTGGCTCATTTGAACGCTGGATCATCATAACACATGTCCGTCATCCGGTTCTCTGCAGGCTACATCGTAATGCATTACTGAAACATGGACGTGACACAACTATTAAATTACCCGACAGCTGCGCCGACCTAAGCCCTCAGAAAGGCTACAGTCTGTTTCACTCGGCGTTGACGCATAAAACGTGCCCACCATCATGGGACCCACGTGTGGATTTCCCACAAATCAGGTGCTTTTTATCAGCCATCAATCTCGTCATCAAAATGAGTTGTGAAACATCACCAGAACATAAAGCAAATGGCGAGGACACATACCGCGGATAATATCATCCAAAGCCGCAGTAAAAAACGGCAGGTAACCAAACAGGAACCCCCACGACCCCCGTGCAGCTACCGCCGAGTAATTAGCTTTCTTCAAGGACACGGGCCATAAACCAAAGTTTTTAATTCTTTCATGCATCTGCTACCAAACACGTGCTGATGTGGTGAAGTATGCGTGCGTAAGCAAACTTTGTCCATGTCCGTGTACAGCGGCTTTAGAGCAGCACTGTACCACATTGCGTCACTCTTACTCGTCCGCATAAAAGTCCGAATTCGGCTGTGGCCAGGGATGTCAATTTTTGTAAATTATTGGGGGGAGGGGGGCGGGCGAACCGAAGGCCCGACAACCTGCCCCTCCCCCTCATTTTCTCACAGGATTTAGCCCACCTTATTTCGATAAAAGGCAACAGTTGTTAATAATATTTGCATAATTTATAGAAGTCTTTAATTTAGGCAGTATAGAAGTCATGCAGGGTTGGATCCAGGGAGCATGCATTGGACGCACGCGTCTCTTCTGATTGTCGCGTGAAGGCGGGGCGGCACCTTTAGAGGCCGGGGCCGGTGGCGCTCTTCTATGGCGGTCAGGGGAGGCGGCACGCATTTTGGTCGTGGGGGACAGGGACGGGTTATCCATGAAGGACTTAGGTCATCCCCATATTCCAGAGCATTTCACTTTAGCCTCACAGATCATTGTGCGTCTTATGGTGCTCGGTATGTGAAGTTCATTGCATCGTTTATCCGCTCAGCTGCTACAATTTGTATCTTGTGGTGGGAGCAATCATGACTTCTTGTTATGTGAGTGGTACGGGACGTCACTACGCTGAAATATCAAAGAAGAAAGTCTTTGTGTTATGATAATCTTTTACCCAAGTTCTTGCAGCATTCCAGCCAAAAACATTGGGAAGGGGAAAAGCGCAAGCCAACAATGGGGGGGGGGGGGGTGCCAACTCAACATTGGGGGGCCAGGCCCTCACAAAAAAAATGCAAATCGACACCCATGGCTGCGGTATCCTCTATCGGGTAATATGGAAACCAATAGATGCAATATGTATCAGCGTATGGTAAATCTGTTAAAATACTTGCAAGGCTCCCCAGCCTTTGGACGTCATGAACGCTGGATGTTATAAACTTCGGATGTTACGGTTTCGCATGATGCGAGCTTGGGTGTCTGATATCAGTCATCTGGCCATCAGGCAGACAGGGTAAAATATATGACAGTCTTTAAAAGCGCAAATGTTACAAATACGACGCGGCTGTTTCATACTGTGATGTTTTGACTGACAGGATGTGTGGGGCAGATTACTTCTGGGGATGGCTTTAAACGGCTCGAGTTGTTTACGATTTCATATCATCTAAAGACTAGTGCCACCATCATCTCAGAAATAGCCTTTGTTCTTTTGCATAAATGAAATAAAAGCCATGGCACTAAAGCAGGATACACTTTTGAAGACTTTGGACGTTCAGAAAGAACAGCTGTCTCGATATGAATCGAAAATGAAAGGTAAACATTGCTTTGTAGTGGCTGCACTTGAATGAAAGCAAACATTTGCGTATTATGTATATACGGTTTGTTGTATGTTTTGATACCCTGCTATATGATTCCAATAGTTTTTGCTTCAGCTATATTTTTAAGGCTTGGGTATATTCTAACATGTTTTCCTTATGTTTGCAAACATGAGGCAAGTGCTTACATTCTTAGAAATGTAAAGGGTGATAAGTGAAGGAGCTGTATGGTGTTTTGCTATTCAGTGTGAAATTTAAATGCCACAATGACTTCATGATGTGATTTGGCCCACCCACTTTACACACATTCCTTTTCTTTACAAAAGATAACATGAAGGACAACCATTGATGTCATATGATACTTTGTCTGTACTGATGCTGGTTAGCAAATGCTTTATGGTATGTTTAACTCAGCTGGTCTTCCTGTTTTTTTTTAATAATTGCCCTCTGAATCCTTCAAATGTCCCCACATTTCAGATTTGGTGAGAGCATACAAAAGTCTCAATAAGGAAAAAGAGGCCCTGGAGGCAAGTCTAAAAGCATTGACATCAAACAAGCCTAAGAAAGGTCATCAACCTCCAAATAAACCAAAAGGTGGAAATGATGGAGAAGCTGAATCTGATATGGTAAGTCAAGTCAGGTTATGCCTGGGCAGATGAAGGGCATGTGCATATCACAATGCACAAGATTACAGAAACAAGGGGGCAGTGGGGCAGCTTGCCCCCCCCCCCCCCAACTTGAAAGCCTTTAGGGACAATGTCCTTCAACTTGAAAGGCCTGTGGAGGACCCATTCTGATATGTTAAGGGCATACTCTGAACTCATACAGGACTATGTGAGCCTGATAAAACTTCTGACCAATCAAGAACTCATTCTGGCCCATACAGGGCCAGAAAAGACCTTTCATCTAAAAGAGAGCAATTTTGTCTGTAAAGGGCCCATTGTGACATTAAAAAGCTGATGCCATCCTGCAGGGGCCATTCCAATTTATAGACATCCTATAATTCACTGATGAGTGTGTACAGAGAACAATTTTGCACTCAAGATATCTATAAAGATTCTATTTTTGCTTGTGGGGGCCTGTCATCTGGTCTTGAATGGCCCATTTTTCCATTATTGATTATGCTTCTCTCCCAGCAGGAACATAGTTCCATCACTCTTGACAATGCATCTTGGTAATATTGGTTAATTAACTATCATGATTAAGTTTATATTCCTGTAGCTTAGATGAACACAGAGAATCAAGCGATTGGGTCCTGTCAATATATTTAGGCTAAGCTGGTGAGTGTATGGTATTAACATGATGGTAAGGTGTGTTTTCAGGACAAAGAGGATAGTGTGCAGAGACAGCTGGCCACAGTCACAGCCTCCATGCAGACACTGCTGGAAGAAAAGTCAAGGATGGAAACTAACTTCATGGCTGACAGAAAAACAATGAAGGCTGACCTGGATAAGGTGAGCCAAAATAATATGCATTAGCCACTACCTTATCAACTACATTTGATTTTTTCTTAAATTTTTGATAGCTGTGATCATGCAATAGCATCCTGCTGGATTTTGCCATCCATCTTGAGTGCTACAGCTGTCTGCTGATTCACAGACACAGACAGAACTTCGGGAGGCCAACAGGACGCTGGCAGACCTCCAAGAGCGGCTGTCAAGGTCACAACAAGAGAGGGAGGAAGAAATCAAGAACTACACTGAGATGATCCGGTATTTATCCACCATGGGTGGCTTTCGATGTGGGCATTGACAGCAGCCTGGCTGTGTCATCAGTAAGCGTCACTGGATGTGGGGGCACAATAGCCAAGTCAAAGGGTGCCTTGTCAGTTTAGGTCAGTGACCTATCCTGGGCTGTCAGAAGTCCATGGAAGATGTGTGATAAAGTTCCTGTTATCAATTAACTATCTAAAACTGTTATCTAAAGAAACTATCTCAGAGATGTGTGGCTCTCTCTGATGTTGCATCAGATTGAATGATTTGCTAGAAATGGTCTTTGCTGGTTCCTCGGCCTGACTTTGACTTGCCATCCATTGGTCAAAGTTTTCGATACCAAATGATCCGCCATTCACTTGTCTACAGGTACAGAAAATTTGGCGCGACTACGTCGCGTCGTTTGGAAACCACTCCGGAAAAAACCTGGGGGGGGGGGGGTGGGGTCAGACTGATGCCGCATCGGAGTGCATGTGAGGTGATGACAATTACATTCACTTCTGCTGTTTCTCCTAGACGCCCACACAGCTCACGTCCGCCATCAGAGCCCCAGTGTCTCTCGACAGATGCCCACCCCAGCGGTGCTCTCCGTCTATGGACTTTCCCCGGCCTGGCCGGTGCCTGCCTGACCCCTCGAGCCCAGCTCTGCCCTCTGTCTGTGGACTGCTCCCAGCCTGACCGGTGCCTGCCTGACCCATTGAGCCCAGCTCTGCCCTCTGTCTATGGACTGTCTCGGTCTGGCCGGTGCCTGCCTGACCCCTCGGCCCACCCCAGCTCTGCTCTCTGTCTATGGACTTGCTCGGCCTGGCCGGTGCCTGCCTGACCCCTCGGCCCACCCCAGCTGTGCTCTCTGTCTGTGGACTGTCCCTGACCTGGCCGGCGCCTGCCTGACACCTCGGCCCACCGGCAGCGAGGCGCAGGACCTGCTCTGTCGGGAGCGGGACACGGTCAGCCAGCTGCAGGGCCGCGGCGCCGAGCTGGAGGCAGAGCTCAACCACCGCCTGGCCGGTGACGGCGCCGCCCGCGACCTGCGCGAAAACGCCGACAGGTGGCAGGCGCTCGTCGCCGAATTACAGGAGGTCGGTGGGCTCGCCGCTCGTCTGCGTGACCTTGTCCCAGCTTCCCGTGTGTGAGGCTGTGAGCGTATGCACTTCGTGTCGAGGCATCCCAAGTGCATGTTTGTTATGGATACACACTGTATCTTTTGGGCCCCTTCCGACATGATGTCTCCTTCCAGAGCGCGCTGATTCTCTACGTCCGTCATTCGTCCCCGCGCCACTACACAGCGCGAATCATGTACTCGGCCCCTGCTGTCGACTGAGCATGTCCTCAGTGATGTAATGCATAGGCGTTTCTAGCACTCTGTAGTTAACCATTCAGGAGCATGATGTGGAGCGCCAAAGGTCAGCCCAGGTAATGGGAGATGACATTCATTGAGAAAACGTAAACGTGAGCAGAATACCACCACTTTTATACGAAATTTGCATCTTTGATGGCCTGTCCAGATTGTTCGCATTCTGTACTATCAGCTCGCGAAGGGTTGTCCACAAAGTGGGGCTAGCGCGAGAGCAGAGTCCCACTTAGCGTGAGCCCGACCTCTGCTACATCCTGGCTGGCGCTGCACTAAAGCCGCCCACACGAGCGCTCTGCAGCGCCGCGATTCGGCGTGGCCTGACGCGCGCCGTCGCCGCCGGCCGCCGGCAGACGCTGGCGGAGCGCGAGGCGCGCACGTGCAGCCTGGAGAGCCACATCGCCGAACTGTCAGCGTCGCTGGGGCAGCGCCAGCAGCGCGCGGTCGCCGACCTGGCCACCATCGGCCGGCTCAAGGTACGGCTCAGCACTCTGGGACGCGGTGGAACCGAACGAATGCTTTCTTCTCTAACGCTTGTGTTTTGGTTCTTCGCGGGGGTCCTGCCAGTGTCGTCGCCCGTCTTGTTCCATGCGCTTAGGTGTTGTAGCACCAAGGCTTTACTTGTGCCAGTCTTTAAGGACGCCTTTGTCATGGTGATGGTTTGTGTAAACATCCTCGTCGTGTTGTGATGCTTGTGTTGTGTCAGAACGGTTCCGCTGTGCCCTATCACGGCCATGCGTTGGTCTGTCTGTCGGTGTGGCCGGTCTGCCCGTCTATCAGAACAGTCATGCCATTAGTTATACGGGCATGCAATTCATATGTCAGGACTGTCACGTTGTCTGGTCCGACTGTAAAGATAGTCTTTATGGTGTTCACTCCAGCTGTTCAGTGCATTGGCGAGGAACGTTATGCACATAGATAAGATAATAGTAATAGCCTTACTCCTCGGGGAAAACCAAGAGAATGGAGATATAAACAGGTCTATGTGTCCGGTGTGGGCCATCTATATCTCCATTCTCCTGGTCTTCCTCTAACGAATAAGGCTATTACTACTGTCTAACACATGTTCACTCCAGCCCTTTGCCGGCACACCTCCCGCACGGCCTGTGTGTCTGTCTGTCTGTCAGGTCAGTCCGCCCACGTCAGAGTCCTACGTGTGCCCGTCCAACAGGACCAGGTGGCCCGGCTGGAGGAGGAGGCGCGCCAGGGGGCCGTCCGGCCGCCCGCGGACCCGCACCACGCACTCATCTCCAACGACCCGACCGTCGACTCAGACCTCTCCAAGACCGTGCGCCAGCTGGCGGCGCGACTCAAGGACCAGCAGACGGACCCGGACCTGCTGGCGCCTCTGCTAGGTCAGTGTGGTTCGCCGATGAGGATCCGTGGTGTCGTGATTGTCCCCTGCAGGGTTAGCAGGCTCCGTTGTTGGAAGGAATGATCCGTTAGACGGTGCGCGAATGTGTTAAGTTGCTGTGAAGGGTGATCATTATGGGATGGGTAGAATATCTGTGCGAACAAGGAAAATACGCACCATCTACGGAGATCGGGGTATGTGTTGCAGATTCCTTATGAGATCGATAGCGCTTGCATGATACGTGTGGGGTCGCTGGAGCCGGTTGATAGCGGGAACGATCCGGGGAAGATCACAACACTCTCTGGGGTCGCTGGAGCCTGCTGATACGTGAAACGATCCTGGGACGTATCCGTGTGGTCGACACTGCACACGACGCTGGCTGGCTCCAGTTGAAGTCTGTGCTCATGTTTTGGGACACTGTCATGTGTGTTATTTATAAAAGCGTTTGGTGGTGGCTTGATTTGACCCACGTGTAGCTCATCATCGCATTTGTTGCCGAATTTCATAACATGGGCTACCACTGAAGCTTCTTCCTTTTTTTGTTCCCCCTCCAGTAAGTTTGTTTTCTCAGCGACCGAACTCTCTTACCAGCCCACCGTTTTCACGTACTGTCTGCCGCACACGCGTGGCCAAGGCTTCGATGGACGCTGGAGTCCAATGTAAAATAGACGGCTCTGCTGTCGAGGTCTGGCAAGCGGTGCGACTGACCATGTTGCAGAAATACTGCAGGACGGCGACGACATCGACTGGAAGCAGGAGTACCGGCAGCTGAAGGAGGAGTTTGAGAAGTACAAGGTCCGGGTCATGGCCGCCAGGAAGAAGGACCCGTACGTACCGCCCCGCTGCTGTCCGCCGTCCTTCCGAGCACCTTCGGAGTCTTGGCCACCGCCCTCAATCACTGACCGTGGCTCCTCTGCTCATGGTGTTACGTAAATGTTTGTAGTGCGAATCTGTTTGTGTTTTTTTTCTGTGCGTTGGTTTTACTTCAACCGCGGTCAAACAGCTGTCCCGACTGCAGAACTGACCAAATATTTTGCTTAGCTTGCCATGTCCTGTCTAGGCTCGCCCTGAACATGTTAAGTCTTCAAACAAGAATCAGCGTGAGCACCGCAGATATTTCTGGAATGATGGCTCGGAACGCAGGCTTCCCGCACGTTTGCAATGTTTTCAGCGCGTGTTGCGTGTGCGCTGTGGCTGCTCGCCCTCCTGCAGCTCCGCCTGCCGTTACCCCCGGCCTGCCTTCTACCCTCCTGCAGCTCCGCCTGCCGTTACCCCCGGCCTGCGTCCCGCCCTCCTGCAGCTCCGCCTGCCTTTACCTTTGGCCTGCCTCCCGTCCTCTTGCAGCTCCGCCTGCCGTTACCCCTGGCCCGCCTCCCGCCCTCCTGCCGCTCCGCCTGCCGTTACCTTTGGTCTGCCTCCCGTCCTCTTGCAGCTCCGCCTGCCGTTACCTCCGGCCTACCTCCCGCCCTCCTGCAGCTCCGCCTGCCGTTACCTTTGGCCTGCCTCCCGTCCTCCTGCAGCTCCGCCTGCCGTTGCCCCTGGCCCGCCTCCCGCCCTCCTGCAGCTCCGCCTGCCGTTACCCCGGCCCGCCCCCTCCCCCCGCCCTCCTGCAGCTCCGGCTGCCATTACCCCCGACCTGCCTTCCGTCCTCCTGCAGTTCCGCCTGCTGTTACCCCTGGCCCGCCCCCCGCCCTCCTGCAGCTCCGGCCGCCGTTTCCCCCAGTCTGCCTCCCGCCGTCCTGCAGCTCCGCCTGACGTTACCCCCGGCTCGCCTCCCGCCCTCCTTTAGCTTCGCCTGCCGTTACCTCTGGCCCGCCTCCCGTCCTCTTGCAGCTCCGCCTGCCGTTACCCCCGGCCTGCCTCCCGCCCTCCTGTAGCTCCGCCTGCCGTTACCCCCGGCCCGCCTCCCGTCCTCTTGCAGCTCCGCCTGTCGTTACCCCCGGCCTGCCTCCCGCCCTCCTGTAGCTCCGCCTGCCGTTACCCCCCCGTTTCGCCTCCCGCCCTCCTGCAGCTCCGCCTGCCGTTACCCCCGGCCCGCCTCCCGTCCTCTTGCAGCTCCGCCTGCCGTTACCCCGGCCCGCCCCCCCCCCCCCCCCGCCCTCCTGCAGCTCCGGCTGCCATTGCCCCCGACCTGCCTTCCGCCCTCCTGCAGTTCCGCCTGCCGTTACCCCCGGCCTGCCTCCCGCCCTCCTCCAGTTCCGCCTGCCGTTAACCCCGGCCTGCCTCCCGCCCTCCTCCAGTTCCGCCTGCCGTTACCCCCGGCCTGCCTCCCGCCGTCCTGCAGCTCCGCCGTTACCTCGAGCCTGCCTCCCGCTGTGGCGCGCTTCCTCTGACGCGGCCCGCGCTCCGCCAGAAATCAGACGTGCCCGTCCGTCACCACGGAGCTGGACGCGCTGAGGAAGCAGACGGAGGAGCTGCGCCTGCGTCTGCGCAGGACCTGTGAGGAGCGGGACGACCTGGAGCGCACCCTCCGCTCTCAAGTCAGCCGGCTGGAGCAGGTGAGTGGTCGGCTGACCGGGCGCGCGAGCCCGGTACACAGCTGCGCGCAGCCGGCTTGTCGGCTTGTCCAGAGCGGGGTCTCGTTAGCACGGCAGAGGCAGTCACGGGGTGGTGTTCCATGTAGTTCCGTGGAGATTGGTGTTCCATGTAGTTACGTGTAGGCGTGCCGGGTTCGGTCGCTCTGAACTGGGCTCTTGGATGCCCTGGACCGGATCGTAGACTCTTCCGTGTTTTATTTTTACTGGTGTTTGGTCAACCAGGATGATGATTAGATTAGGATGACTAGGTTGAATTAGGTTGATTAGGATGAAAGAAGCATATTTCGCGGTAGTGGGTCTGCTCATTGGTAGGAGCTTGTTGGGCCGCCTTTACTTGAATTCGAGAGAAGTTCAGAATTTAGCTGCTTGCTCACTTGAAGCCCTCATGTTATTGGTGTGCAGCTTGCCTGTCACTCTGAGCCAACCGTGGTAGCACCAGGTGGTTGCCAGTCGGTCATGATCTGTGTTCTGACGCCCCGTTTTTTCACCGCCGCTCGGCTGATCTGTGCCACTGGTTTGCCAGAGCGCGGCCGACCTGCGGATGACACACCGTTCGGAGCTGGCGGCGCTGGAGTCGGCGCAGCGGCTGCGGCTCGCCGAGCTGGACCAGCAGCTGGCTGGCCAGCGGCTGCGCACCACGGCGCTGCTGGAGGAGCGCGAGGCCGAGCTGAGCGCGCTGCGCGAGGCGCAGGCCGGCGCGCCGCCCGACCCCGGCGCCGTGTCCGCCTCGCTCTCCCAGCTGGGCTTCAGCAGACACGAGGGCCAGATGCTGCACTACATGCAGGTGGGCGCGTCTGGGAAACCAGAGGTACGGGGCTCGATTCCCCGCGGTACCCGCCCTTCTTGCCAGGGTGAGAGGCAGGCGGCGCCATATAGCCTCAGCAGCTGAGTGCGTCGTAAAGCCGCAATGGCACACACACACACACACATGCAGGTGGGCGTGGTGCGGCCTGATGCGGCGGCGTGGTGCGCGGCCGCGCTGGTTGCGCTGGTGGCGGTCATGTTTGAACCGCGGCGGGCCCGAGTCCGGGGCTTGATGTCGACCCTGCTGACGTCTATGGATATGGAAGACGTCTCCGCCGTACGTTAGGGTGACCATGTGGCAGTTTATTGCCATAACGCATTGGCTGCGGCGGGAAACGGTTTCGAACATTGGCTTGTATGAGCCGTGTTCCGGGAACATGGCCGTGGTCGTGGGCGGGTAAGGTGAACTGTTATTACAGACAGGGTGGATAGGTTAACCAATGGCTGGCTCATCTCCTGTCATGCTGGCGCCACTCAGTGGGTTGGCGCCAGAGCCTGGGCTAGGGGCTCACAACATGGTCTGAGCCGGATCCTTTGCGACTCGCGTGGACCGCGGGCATCGCGTGGTGCCGCATATACCCCTTGACCACTAGATCATGCGGTCAGCTGTGATATGCCTCAATGTAACTGTCGGTAACGCTAGCGATTCAGCAGTATTTTGCTTACTGTTGCCTCAGGAGGTGGCGCGGAAGGACAAGGAGATCAGTAACCTGCGGCGGTCCAAGCATCAACTGGAGTCAACCATGCGGCAGCTGCAGAACAAGATGCTGGAACGGGAGGAGCATCTGCAGGACGAGGCCGAAGTGTTGCGTGACAAGATCCGCCGGTGAGATGGAAATCCGTGACCAGATCTGGTGACGAGATGGAGATCTGGGACTTCATACCGCGATAAGATGTTGATCCTTGATGATCCGATGAGGATGTGGAGATCCATAATCGGCCCTACAGGTGACATGGGTGTGCGGGGCCAGATCTGATGATGAGATGGAGATCCTTTGTCGGTCCCGCTAATGGGATGGGGATGCGGGACCAGATCCGATGGTATAGGCGCTGCATGACCTACAGCAGTCGATGCGCCCTAAAACCCCAAATCATCATCATCATCATCATCATCCGATGGTGAGATGGAGATCTGTAGTCGGTTCCGCTGGTGAGATGGGTTACGGAACCAGATCCGGTGGTGAGATGGAGGTCCGTGGCTGGAACAGCTGGTGAGAAAGAGATCCTTGGTGGGTCCCGCTAGTGATATGGGGATGCTGGACTAGGTCAGATGATGACGTATAGATCCACTGGAAAGTAAGGCAATGATGCGAATGGAATGTTACACGAGTTGGCTTACACATCTGTGAGCAAGCTGAACACGTGCGTCGCAAGTCTATCATCACCAGTTTTGGAAGACATCAGGCCGTGTCCGACTTAAAGGTGTGGCCAGAATTCTGTTTTGATCGCCGCTGGGAGGGGGGGGGGGGGGACCGCGAAATACGTGAAAGGTGTTGATTGTTTTCATGTGTCACGTGGCATGGGTCTGGTGAAGGCATTTTTGTGTTGGCTGATGTCTGGTAATTATTGTACATGCGAATGTAAACAAGAACGTGGGTTCACAGTATTGTTTACATTTACATTTATGGTGCAGTCGACAATGAAATGAATGAAGGGTCGGTCGTTTGCTCATATCACATAATTCCTTTTCTTCTCGTTTTGAATGTTTTGTCGCGGATTTTATCAAAATATCAAAAGATTTGTGTGCGGACTTGCACCACGTATGGGTCTGATTCGTTTTGGGTGAGGCTTAAAGCCTGATTACGAGTGAGACAGGCATAGAGATGTGTAAAGCATGCATGCCTGACAATACTTTGTCAATAACAACGCTGATGTCAGCTTAATTTTTTACATATTATCATATGTCACCTTACATTTGAACTTGATTTGTGTGATCCAAGCGTGTTTCGAATCGATGTCGAGGATTTATATAAATAATCCTTCACAACAAAAACAAAAAGCATATAGGCATAGTGTATCAGTGTGCTGTTTGCGTACGGGCGAGAAACGTGTATTATACACTGTGCGCTGATATGTATAGCGATGAAGACCAGTGGTGGCGAGTAATCTACTGTCGGCTCCTTCGAACCAGGCCGACATCAGGTGTGTCCACTTACACCATCTGCGGGCGCACGTGTCAGACCGGTAACGAGGGACGATTGCGGCCGACCCGCCGACCGCATGCCTCGCAAGTGTGACCAGCCCATTACCCGGGGGTATAAAGTCGGCCCGCGGCGGTGCGGGGTGGCATTCTGACCGCTCCCGGTGGGCCAGCGACAGCCGACCGCGCCTGAGCCATGAAGCTGTTTGTGGCCGCTTGTCTGGTGGCGCTGGCCGCGGCCGTGCCGCTCGACTCCCGCGTCGAGGACCAGGACGAGCTGGAGATGCACGAGATGTGGGCGCCCACCTACCAGGAGGTGCAGGAGAAGGCCGGTCTGGGCGCCGACCGCGCCACCACGCTCTCCCGCTCCGGACAGGTGCTGGACCAGACCTTCTGGAAGGACATCGCCCAGGACATCCTGCGCACCAAGCTGGCCGACCCCGTGTACGATTACCAGGCTAAGAATGCCGTGCTCTTCATCGGCGACGGCATGTCGATCCCGACGCTGGCCGCCGCCAGGAAGCGCAAGGGTCTGCAGCACGGCGCCGACGTGCCCGAGCACACCATGCTCTCCTGGGAGACCTTCCCCTACCTGGGCCTGTCCAAGACCTACAACTGCGACCGCTGGACGGCCGACTCGGCTTCCACCGCCACTGCCTACCTGACCGGCGCCAAGGGTAACTTCCTCACGGTCGGCGTGGACTGTTCCGTGCTCATCTGGAACTGCGACGCCGTCAACGAGGCGTCCTCGCCCAAGTCGATCCTCCGCTACGGAGTTGAGGCCGGTAAGTGGGTCGGCCTGGTGTCCACCGCCCGTATCACGCACGCCTCTCCCGCCGCCACCTTCGGCCACACCGCCTACCGTACCTGGGAGTCGGACGCCGACTTCGCCGCCATGGAGTGGATGACCGGTCCCGTCAAGGACTCGTGCAAGAACGTCATGAAGGACCTGTCCACCCAGTTCGTTGAGCGTGAGGGCATCGACATCAACGTTGCCTTCGGCGGCGGCTGGGGCAAGTTCACGCCCAAGGAGGTCGAGGGCGGCTCCCGCCTGGACGGCCGCGACCTGATCCAGGAGTGGAAGGACAAGCAGGAGTCCCTGGGGCGCAGCCACGCCTACATCAGCACCAAGGCCGAGCTGAACAGCTTCGACGCCTCCTCTGCCGACTACGTTCTGGGTCTGTTCAGCCGCAGCCACATGCAGTACCGCGCCTTCCAAACCGCTGACGATGTCAACCTGACCGAGATGGTGAAGAAGGCTCTGGAGATCCTGAAGCGCGGACCCAACGGCTTCGTCATGTTCGTGGAGGGCGCTAAGATCGATCACGGCCACCACTACGGCAACGCCTACACGGCCATCGACGAGACTGTGGAGCTGGAGGAGGTCGTCCAGTACGTCATGGACAACACCGACGAGACGGACACCCTGATCGTCGTCTCTTCCGACCACTCCCACACCTTCTCCATCAACGGCTACCCGGAGCGCGGCCTGGACATGTTCGGCCCGGCCTCCTTCCTGGCCGGCGGCATGCAGAAGGGCGGCCCGCCGCCCAAGCTGCCCTACCCGATCATGCAGTACGCCAACGGTCCGGGTGGCTCCGAGGACTGGTCCGAGTTCGAGGCCAAGCGGGCTCGCCTCGCTGACATGTCGCCGGAGGCCGAGTGGCGCGACCCGCACTACAAGCAGGTGGCCGGCATCTATCTGCCGAAGGAGACGCACGGCGGTGAGGACGTGGGCATCTTCGCGCGCGGCCCCGGCGCCCACCTGCTGCGTGGCAGCCTGGAGGAGAACGTGATCCATCACGTTATCAACTACGCCCTCTGCCAGGGTGATTACGCCACCATCTGCGACAAGAAGTAGGCACACTTCTCGCCGCCATCACCAAGACTTGTCCAGCGTGTTCGGCAATACTCCTGTGTTTCACCCTATATTGGATCGTGTGATGTGCATGTCCACGTGCAATTTAAATAAACCTGCTAGTCAACTCGCTTTCGTGTGAGTTTTTTTTTGCGCATTTCGTAGCTAAACTGGACACCAATTTCCAAAATGTTTTCGTCAGATGAAATACTTGTCCGGGATTGGGAATCTGTATTTGGAGAGTGAAATGGCTTGGAAAGATCACGCGCCAACACTTTTCATCGACCGCGGACCGCATTAACCTGTATATTATGGCTTCATTTGTATTTCATCATTACATATATGATCATCACATAAGACCGGATGAGAAATCCAAACAACGTTGCTGTGATTGCTTTGGGTGTAAAGCATAACCACGTTTAGAGATTGTCGGATCGGGTTTAAGATTTTATTAACAGAAACTGATTGCGGTGAGTCGATCAGCCGGGTGTTGATTGTCGACAAAAATGTAATGATTTTCCCTCATGTTTCATTTGTATGTTCTCTGTTAACTTGGGAAGAAAGTTTGGTGCATTGATGCTTGATTTCATGACTTCCTTTGCTTGCTGAATTGGACCAATTGTCTTCGATTTGGGAACAAAATTAAATGTGGGCGGATGTCGTGGGAAGACGGTAGATATGATTTGACTGGATCCCCAAAATAGCGACTTTTACGATGCCCAATTCCAAGTTGTGTTTGTAATCCTTTGCTAATGACATTGTAGTACGTTATCGTTACTTTTTCACAGGACAATGCAAATCGTTCACCTGCTCACCCAATGCATCATTGTGTAAAGCCGAAGAATACGTGTTGGGACTTACTGACAGGACGCAAAACATGCGACGCTTCTTTCTTCCGGGCTCGTGGTGCCCTTCCCTTCGGTGCTGCCGGCGTTCAGTTCAGAAAAGCTACGCTGCTCGTGCGCATTGGACGCAAAGAAAGCATTCCGGGTGGAATACGAAGCGCTAACTATCCGCGCCTGACGTCACCGCCAGCCTCGGCTGTTTGATCACCTGCCGCAGTGACTTCTGCCGATGCCACGCCTGGGGTGCCGGGACACGTTCACAAATTACGTGTGCAGCGGCGCGCACCTGCCGGCCTTTGCATCGTTGACCTTGGCATTCCAGCGGAGCATCCTTGCATCCCTGCCGGCCCCGCCGTCATCGGGTGTTCCTGCCAACAGGCTGGAGCTGAACTCGTCGCGGGAAGGCGCCAACCTCGAGTACATCAAGAACGTGGTGGTGCGGTACCTGCTGTCGACGGACGCCGCGCAAAAGGCGCACATCCTCAACGCCATCTCGACGGCGCTGCAGTTCTCCTCGGACGAGCTGCGCCGTGTCAGGCACTGCCAAACCGCCACCTGGTGGCCGGCCTCGTCACAGCGATGACGTCGCCGTCTGGCTAGCCGGCGTCGTGCGCACGCCCAGTGGCCGGCGTTGTCAGAGTGGTGACGTCATGGTGACGTCAGACGGATCCGCGTGCACCCGCTGCGATATGATGTGAAGGTAATAACGATTTGTTCCAGTTTTGTTTTGCTCGGTCTGTAATGCGTAGCCCAAGCTGGTCTTCATCCCATGCCGTACCGAACATGGGATGAAATATACAACGGTTCTTCATTAACAACTGATTAGAGACTTCCTTTACCATCAAACATTTAATTCATTTCATTCCAAAAAAAGCTCACCGCCGGGCTGAACAAGCAGCTGTCAAGCCGCCACTGTGACCAAGTAGTTCACAGTCGCGGCAGGCGAAGCGAGACACATTTATTTTTATGCAGGTGTGATATTCAGCTGTTTGTTTCCTGTAATACCTGGCCTACCGTGCGTTTGAGGTGTGCACATTAGGGGTACTGCCAAGAGCTGCGCGCGGAGTGCGGGGTTTTCCGTCGCACTGTTTGCTTCCACCCATATCAAGCGGACGTTTTGCAAGTCTGTGAGTGCAGTGCATGTTGGGCACTTGATCGCACTGGTCACCATTCTTCCAGTCATTGTTTAGAGCGCGGTACCGTTGCTCTGACGTTGGGCGGGAACGATGCTTCAGGTAGTGTGGCGGCCTTGTGCGAAGTGGTTTTCGTGAGTATGTTGATAAAGTGCATGTAACGAGTTGTTTGGCTATAAGCTGTGATATGCTGGTGTGTGTGTGTGTGTGTGTGTGTGCGCGCGTACGAGCGTGCGTGCGTGTGTGTTGTAGCACGTTACTGAAGTGAAGGAACAAATATATCTGATGATGGGACCGCTTTGTCCTGCGTGGCAGCCCTTCAGCCTGCTCTGCCAACCGTCTTACGTCGGCCACGCCAGCTCACTTCAACCAACTTGTAAACTAGCAATTGCTTAAGGTCGTGAAGTACAATCCGGTAGTGTACAACATTCTGTCCGGTAAGCATAGTGATCATTTGACAATAGAAAGCATATCCTTTCTAAAAACCTTTTTGTGAGACAGTAGAATTAACACATTTAGACACGGGGTGCCATAAACAACTGCAATACGGTTTTTATATCGCAACTGTACGAAATCATTGCGTCGTCAAACAGTAAAAAACAGCTTGACGAAACCAATATGGTTTTGTATCCCTGCTGATCACCTGCATCTACAGTACTGGGCCAGTCCGAGCTGAGGATTCGGATTCGCAAGATATAAATACATTCAAACCTCGGGAATCATCGGATCCTGAAAACGAGGACTCCAATCCTTTAAATCGGGATTCAGATTATAAAATCACTAATCGAAGTCTTGACAGTTGCCGGTTGAATATCCTAGTACATTCACTGCACTATCTCAGTCCGCACCCTGCCGGCGGTCTGGGACAACCGTGGCCGGGGGCGAGGGGGGAGGGGGTTGATCTCCCGTGGGATCTCTAACTTCCAGATGCCGTGTAAGAAAAGGAAAGATGCGACTTCGAAGTTCTCGTCAGTTAATGACGAAAACACCAGTTCGTTTACCCCAGGCCAGATGTGAGATTATCAAAGGCCACAAAATGTCGAAAATGGTATTTCCGGTGGATGTAGTTAAACCTATCTTAAAACATCAAAACAGACATTGAGGACACGGGGAAAACGTTTAGACTGTGGGGAGTCCATTCCGACCAGTTCTACTCCCCCATACGGACCAGGTCAGATCAGGTCACAGCCCAAAATTAGTCTACCAGTAACCTACAAGAACGATACTTTTCTTCACGATGTGCTTCGGACAAAGTTTATTCTATTAAATGTGGCTGCGGAACAAAACTATTCCAAACATAAAACTACCATTTTAGGGTGGCACAGCTTATCTTAGGTCAAGCTGGGTCGAATTCATAAGCCATTCAAGCGAAAAAAAATAAGGCGCTGACCGGGTCCATGTGACCAGTACAATGTTTTTCTGGGGGTCAGAAACAGTGTATTGTACATCTACGGATTCTCAAGGTCGCCTAGTTGTCGTCTTCATGTCTACATGTTGTTATACATAGCTCCTTCAATGTTTGGCGATGCATTTGTAACAGCCTGATAACAGGTACGTCGGTACGCGAAATTAGACGCCATCAGCTCCACAAACACAACAAGAAGGTAGTTTCACGCGTCGCACTGGTTTATCTTGCCCCTCCACTACTGACAACATAGGTCATTGTCATTGGAAAACGTAAGATGACATTGCATGTCCTCACATAACCTGCTGTGACCTCATTATGCCTCAGAATGACACCACATGTTTTCAGTTGAGCATTCGATTTCGGCATCCAAAATTACCCAAAAAATCAGCCTGCTTTGAGCTCAGCATGCGTTTTGCAAAAGCTACAAATAGAGATAAATCATGACCTGGGCCAAAGTCATCTCCTCCGTGGTCATACGATAGTTGTGCATGTACGTTATTACCCTGTTCATCGCATTTAAACACCAAAACTACACAAGAGACTGCAAATTTGCATAATTTACAAAAATGCCAAAAAATTACCTTGCTTCAGGTCACGGACCTTACCTTTTCTAAAATGTTAGAAATATACAAATTTTAGGTACCATTGCTTTCTATCGGTATAAAAAATTCGAACAATGGGAAATAACTCGCAAACAAGTTGTGTTCAAAGTCTTTTATAAGTTGGCTTCTTTTGACCTGACCCAGATAACTGATCTTCGCAGATACAAACTTCAAATCCCGACAAAGGATGCTAATTTAACAGATGAACAGATAAGAGAGTTTCGCTGCGCTGCGTACGCCCGTTTTTTTTTTACCTGTGCTCGAAAAACTATTGGGGAGATGTCAACTGGGTGCGGGTTATAGGGAGTGTTCCACATTTCCTGTGGGGTTTCTAACCGAAATAGCCTCTTGAAGACGTTTTGGTGCTGCTCATAATCCTGCTCCTCTTAATACCTAAGCCCCTATAGTTCCTGAGCTATACGCCCGCGGAAATGGGGAAAGATATATCGGGGTGAGTATTTAAAAGTCACCTTGGCATTCACAACGATATTGTGACGTCATTCAAATCTTGCCATTCCATAAGCCATGCGGCGATCAAGGCGAACAGAGATAACTGTCGAGGCGTTCATATCTAGCGTACGTGAGCGTGATTCCCAGATAACGGCCGTCAGGCTGCAAGGAAGTTTCCCGCAGCGGCCTCTCGCTGGGCACCGCGTCATGGTACATACAAGTAAACACTGAAACACGCTGCTTATGAAAAACGACGTAAAATACTATGGAATTCGTGTAAAGTATAATGCACACGAGAAGCGAACAGATCAAAGCAAAAAGCGTTGCCGAAAAGTCGATGAAGACGCCCTTGTTTCCTGGTAACAATTAGGATTTGTTGGAAATTTGTGGTGCCTCTAGAATTTGACGTCACATTAAAAGAACGTTTTGGGACTGTCACGTGATGCTTCATGTTAAGTGTACATCACCCACAATTTGGTAGCCAGTTCCCCACGTCGCTTTTGTTCCTTGGCGCAATTCCGTTGGACTCCGTTGCGCAGCTCAAAATACAGACGCCACGTATGAAATGTTGTGTGTGTGATCCAGAACTGAGAAGGTTTGAATCAACTAATAACAAGACGGGGACCTCTTGTGGTACCACCCCACAATTGACTGCTTCTTAAAAGTGCAGGTTGTGGTGCATGAAATGATGGTTTTGGGCGTTTCTTTGCCAAATGGGCCAAGCTAACATTTCGGCAGAGAAGAAGGCACAAAAGTTGTGTTGCTTCTGACTTCGGTGGCTCTTTAAAACAAAGATGTTGTCATCCTTCAAATGACCCGTTTGAACTCGGTACTTCTCTAAAGTAAATGTTATGGTGCCCAGAATGAGACTTTTGGTAACCCATCGCCGCGTGGGTTGATTCATGATTTCGTCAATGGGATGGGGAAGCACGTACATTGTGGTGTCCCCTGGACTTTGCTGTCATTGAAAATTAACGTTTTGGGGCCGTTTGCGATACCCCTGGAATCGGACGCCGATTAAAATAAGGTCACGATGCTGCGCGAGAAGATGATTTGGTACTTCTTCACCGCTGAATGAGCCAGTATTTCTCCAGTGAGGTGGCACAGGCAGTGCAAATTCCCTTGCGATTTGTTGTCTCTTAAAGATCCAGCAAGGACCAAGATTCAGCCTGTAGTTATGTCGAAAGATCCAACGAGAACCGATATCCAGTGTAACATGATGTCAATAGAACCAGCAAGAACTAAGACATAGCTCAGGATTAAGCTGAGATCCAGCGAGAACCAAGCTCTAGTCTGAAGTGCTGCCAATGTAAGCAGCAATAGCCAGAGTCATACCCGAGGATCCTATCAACCCTGATTTTCCAGGTTTATTTAAGTGTTACTCAGAAAAGTTTAGTTTAGTTAAGTGTTACTCAGTACAATCTTTTAAAACAGTTCGAGAGGCTGACCTGACGTGGGGTCATTTGGCTGCAGCCTTAAGTTAGCCATGGGACGGGCACCACGCAGCCTACCGGGGCTGCAACACCGGACGTCAATGTTTTTTTTTTCTCTATGACGTGGGAGCGTGCATCTTAAATGCTGTGTTGCACAATTGTTTCATATGTTGGAAAATATCAATAAGCTAGGGCATCGTAACTGCTAAAAAGATAATATTCAAACCAGCACCCTCTGGACACAGGTCATTGCATCCCGTGGGAGGAGGGGAAATTTTAGATTATGAGACAAACTGGAGAAAAAGAAAGTTTAAGGAGGATATTCCCATCGCTAGAACGCACAGCGACGCACTTCTGGATACAAAACTAGGGGTACCAATAGCGAGTGTAAGTCGAATTTCGAAATGGGAAGGCTGCCCTCACGGAGACGTCTGTAATATGGGATACGATAGCGGGCTTCGGGTTAAGACATTTGAACGCGTCTGCGTTATTTTGTTTTATAATTGAGATATGCCGTATGCGTCACCATTAAATTGATTCTGAAATGCGGAGAAACTATGTACATGTTTAAGAAATATGCGCGATGTCAGTTGTCATGGGAAATGGTCACATTCAGAAGAAATGCACTGTAATCGTATCAGAGCCTTAAGTGTATTGGATGTGTTCTTTGTCAACGGTTTGCATTATTTATCTGCGGCGAAGATAAAAACAGTCTACTTTCGTTGCCTTAGAGGGATAAGCATGCTAGATTACATGTGGCTTTTTAGTTTGTTCTTAATACGTGCCTAATTCTGTTTTCATGCATATACTCTGACCAAGCCTGAAGAGGGGGCAGGGATTATCCAGAAAGCTCCCGTCGAATGCAAGCAAGCTGGTTGGAATATTATCTTTTTTGCATTTACGCTATTTGTTTTTGCCAATCGAATCTGCACGAAAACTAAACCTTCCTAAACAAGCATACGCTGGCCATGCTAATACAAATCCATGACTCAGTTCGAGCTACACTTCACGTTCATGGAGTCCTCAACATCTCTGTAGAACCCATACAAATTCTGGTTGGGCCTCTGAGCCCTGTCGGTTTAGAAAACAGTTTGGTGAACTATTGTAAAACGAACAGCGGCGGTGGCTTATCCCACGCAGCAATTTAACACCGCTTTCTTCAGCTTATTTGTTTGGAAGTACAAGGATAAATGAATCTTGCGATAGCTCTTGGGACATACTCCAGTTACAGGCCGTAAAAACAAATATGAAACGAAGAAACTCTTGCCCCTTGAAATCAAATAGGCCTTGTCCGGTGCCTTCGTGTTGTTACAACTGGGAATCTGCTTCGAGGACATATTTCAAGCATTATAGGGGCGCAAAATACGTCCCAGTCTGATCCGTGAACGCTGCAAATTGGTTTAGCAAGCGTTCCGGAAGCATCTTCCATGACCGTCCTTATTTCGTGCGCCCGACGCCCGCCTGGTCTAATCTGCTGCTGCTCACGTCCTTCGGTCTTATTTAAATTTCAACGCGGGCCAAGGCTGCTCTTGCTCCAAAGACTGCAAGCGTGCATGTTAAAAGCTTACCATGTTATTGGTTTTGCGGGCTGCTATGTCGTGTGCCGCCCGCCTCCGCGCCTGATAGGGCGGCTCGTGGTGGGTTACGCCAATTGGCCAGGCGGAGGTCACGTGGGCATAACCTGCGGCGCCAGGCCAACGATGACGCCGGGCGGGCGCGGTGCGAGCGACAAAGGGTCCGGACTTTTTTCTTTGGATTCTGGATTTGAAGATAAAAGAGCAAGTGTGGGACATGATGAAACAGGATCACTTCTTACTATTGGCACACTTAAGTAGAAAAGAATGTTCTAGACAGCACAATTATCTGTTTAGCAAATATGTTCCCCAGTGTGCCATGGTTTGATTACGTCATCGTACCTTGCACAACATTGATTGGGAGCCATTTGGCGCCCGCTATATCTGGAAATCGCGCTCACGAAAGCCAGATATGAAACACCTCGACATTTATATATTTTTATATTGATCGCCGCATGGCTTATGGAATGGCAAGACTTGAATGAGGTTATTTTGGCGTTATGGATGTCAAGGTGACCCTGAAATAGTCTCCCCGAAAAAGTCTGCACATTTTCGCGGACGTGTGGCGCAGGATCTAGAAGAGTTTGTATCTCAAGAAGGGCAGAAATGCGAACTGAACTACTTGATCTTCAAAATAGCTATTTCTATTCAAAACCACACATGGGCCTGTGTAATTGAAGCCTCCTGTCGATCCACTCTGTTGAGCACTAATGACACCCCTTACCTTTCTCAGGAAGTGTTCGCTACTCACGCGCATGCTCGTGCCAAGTCATGAGCCTCAAACAAGTTTATTTTTCACGCATAACATTGTGATCACCCTGCACACCGCGCGTATGAAAGCGAAGCGCTTAGACAGGATCATGTTGCCTGCTGCTAAAGCACGCATGTAGAGCTACGGTTGCTATCTGTTACATGCGCACGACGTGGGTACATGCTGCCAGGGGTACTACATGACACTACTGCCTCTGCACATTTTCAAACAGCTCTTCGCTCACGACACACCGGCCGGCGACATTAAAGACGCGCCTTCGTCACATCACATGACTAACGCTCCGCCAGCTGCGGCTATTCCTGCCTGGGTCCGGCCGCCCCGCTGCTGAAACCTGCGCTGGTCAGAGCGGGCTCGCCGGCACGCCAACTCAGTCCTGATGCTTCAGCTCCGTCTGGAAGCTGAGGTCAGTGCCCTGCAGGCGTTCCTGGATCCAGACGTCCATCCGCGCGTTCATCTCCGGCGTGAAGTAGTTCTTCCAGTCGCCCGTCTTACCTGGAAGAAAGACAGTGGTCGTTTTGTGATCAGGAAGCCCATGGGCTCTGCGTAACTGGGTGTCAGCATGAGACGTGAAGGAGGGGGATCTGTATGAGCACGCCAGGTACTGGTTCAATCTAGCCGCGGGTGTAATCCACGCGGCAACACACATACGTAAAGCCTATAAAAACAACAGAACAAAACATAGAGGAGAAAAAAAATTACCTGAAACTTACGTGGGTTCGGTTATTTGGCCATTTAGATTAGAGCCCTTTCGAGCAGGAATGATCATTTCAGGGCCATTGGATGAAGGAGAATGCATAATAGTGCGCAGGACTGCATGCGCCAGGTGGCCAACCGCCGAGCCTTAGCCAGCGCAAGGACCTGTCTGCGGAGTGGGTGCTGGGCGCCCAGTCGGGGCCGCCCTCCCGGGGGCCTCTGGGCCCGCTCGTGGCTGACGCATGCAGCCTGCCCCGTACAAGCCGGGCGTCACAAAAGTGGATGATGAAGCAGGAAAGAGGATGAGAGGGTCGGATGGAAACTTCGGTGGAGTTATCACCGGTGTAGTTAGCTGCATACCCGTGAGGTGCGTGACGCACATTTTGTGCACGATCATTTTATATTCCGTCATTTTGGAAACCGACTTACATGAAGAAGCATACGGTTGCGCATCGTTACAAAGGAACCAATGCGCACGACAGCTCCATTCTTCATCGATTTTTGCGGTCACCTACCTTTCCGGACGAAGCTCTCCTGTTCTGACAGCATTCCAACTTCCTTGAACATATCGAAGTTAACGTAAGGATTTTTCTTGAAATTGTCAAACTTCAAGTGCTCGCACAGCATCTCCATCTGGTCCGCCGACAGTTTTTTCCCCAGGAAGTCACTCACTCGCCTAATGACACCTTTCAGGTCGACCTTCATCTCCTCAAAGAAGATGAAGAGAAGGTTGGGATGCCCCCTCTTCTTCCAGGCCTCTCTTACGTGCGGCATGAAGGGCGCCTGTATGACCTTGTCTTCCAAGAATAGGTCAAAGAACTCCGCAAACGACCCTTCGAAGTCTAGCATCTTAATGAGTTTGTGATGATGATAGTACGACACAAGCGCATCCTTGGGGTTCCGCGCCACGTACACCACCTTACACGTGTCTAGGAGCTTCGGGGGCAGCATCGAGAACGGCATGTGGCTCTTGATGAACCGGGGAGGCGCATACGAGCGTGGCCACGCCATCATCATTCCTAGCCACAGAAGACGAAAGGCCTTCAAAGGATTGGCTTTCAGTCCCTCCCAGAGCATACTCTTCGCCCGGTTGTCCGATCCCAGAACGCGGTACGACATCTCCAAGAAATTCCAACGGTCCGGCATCAGGTTGCACTGGGCGCCCTTGAAGTCGCAGTCGTTGGCGATGAGCCAGACCATCTCCTGCGTCCACGTAGTGCCGCACTTGGGCATGGTCACCACCCAGATGTCTCGCGGGTCCACGGGGTAGTTGTACATGCTATGGAACGGCTTCTCCGGCAGCTTGGGGTAGAAGTAGCGATCCTCTCCGACCGTCATCGCGCCATCCTGCAGTCCGGGCACCAGCCGCTTCACGCGGGCGTTGGTTTCGTCGTCGACGTCTTCGAACCGGTGCGGGTACGGTAGTGAAGTCATGGTGTTCCGTCTGCAGGACAGCAATCAAGTTAGTGTGCTCGCGGCCGGGTAGTGGGACACTAATGACATTTGAATGGTGGCAGGCGTTGAATCGAGTGAAATCATGACATGAACGCTATGGGGTCAACCAGGAGCTCACGGTGGATGGTATGCGTTGGTGACCAAGCACCCGGACCGACACGTTCCTGGTTTCTAATGCTAGGTTTTGGTTCCCATCGGCTTATTTGTGAAATAGAGGAGTTTTTTTAGAGAGGAGAGGAGAGGACATTCCATGATTTCTAGCTTACATTCTTTATTTTACACACAACAAATCCTGTTCCTGGCTCCCGTCTTCTATTTCGCAAAACATCCGGATTCTTGTTTCCCATTGATTCGTCGCAACTGTTGAATCCTGGTGCCTGGTCAAGGCTGGTTCACTCACAGAACATGACATTCGCGTTTTTGGTCCGCGTTGACTTGTTCACAGGGATATGAGTGAATTTCTATGCATTAGTTTAGCATGCATCTCACCTCATTCCGAAAAAGATAAATCTTAAGTTAATTTCGCAAAGGATCCTGCACTAGTTTTGTTACGGACGTTTTGCTATTTCTTTTCTCGCTCTTCACGCGCTCCACGCTGCCTACGCTGCGCAAAAAGCTTCTCATGCCTGGCTATGCCGTGTTAAACGTAGCGCCCCCCAAAAAGTCGAGTTTATTTGACCCATAACTAAGCTACAGGTGCGAAACAAAGATGGGCAGGTTGTTCGTCATGGGCAGAGATCTAGGGTATCCGGCTTTCGTAAATTAACAAAATTAATACATAATAAATTATTACAAAATTAACATAATTTAACATCATTAACATTAAAACGTTAAGGGTGATTTGCACCCACATCCCAGGGTGGCGTAGCGCTGTACATTTACTTCATCTCTCGCTTTCTCTGGTTATATTTTACTATAAAATCCAGCTCTATCAAAAACCATCTGTCTCCATGCATGACAAAATGTGTGGACGAACCCAAATGCATGTTTGTGCTTTTGCACATTCAGGCAAGGTTTGTGGTATTCAGTTTTTCATTACAGTCAAAATCTTTTCAGGACAAGGGAAAACGTTTGGAGCAGCCCATGATGACAATGGAAGAAATTTAAACCTGCTGGCCTGATAGTGATAAACATTGGTCAAATGTTGATACAATGCACACGTGCACATGAATACTGTTTTGCATTTGGTTTTGAATTGGTTCCATCTATCATAAGAAGTGACGGCCAAGTACTGGGTTGAAAGAGAAATATCCCTGGTTGTATGCGCATCTCGCTTCGTAATGCCACACAGGCTTGATTTTATCTTTGTTCCGTTCGAGGGCAGGTGGACTGGAATTTAAGTTGTTGCGTCCAACATGGACTTGGCACTATGGTGCTGCTCACCACGGAGCAAAATGCAACATATATCAATGTATTGCGGTCAACGAAACCCGGTATGACCAAGCCATGGCAGTTCGAGCTTGCTTTGAAATCCGCTGCTCTCCTTAAAAAAAAAACAATATTGCGCCCGCGGGAGAAACTTCTGACGGATGGATTTAAACTAAACGAAAAAAAATACTGGACAAGGCTGGTGGCTGTGGTAAAGAACACATGTGCATCCCGAACGTAAGGTCTGTCACCATTAAGGTCCCGTCAAAATCCATCGAAAAGACTATTCAGGAGGTTGATGTTAGTCACATAACCTTCTGGCTGGTCCTAAGAAATTATCTCAAGCTGTGTCCCTGCGACATGACTGTTCTCCAGTAGCTGCCAGCGGCAGACAGACGAGAGAAGATGACATTTGCCAGCCGGCTGGAGACGAAGGCTGGGGCCGATCCTGGACTTAAACCGTATCTAGTTTATCGGCAAGACCCACGTCCACCTGCACTGGGTAGCAAACGTCCAATCTGCCGGCTTTGTGCCTCTCAGCCGCCAGAGCCCGTGCTTGAGAGGTCGCGCATAGTCCAAAGGTGACGGCGTGGTGCACCATGAGGTCCAGCGACTTATTGGGTCCTTCTCCTCCAAGGTGCAGATCGCCGAGCGGCCGCGGCCACCAGGGAACGGCACGCTAGCATGCTGGAGGGTCTCTGGATGCGGCTGGAGCAAGGCCCCGAGGTCAAATAGAGAGCGTCTTGGCAGGGTTTGGCAACAAGGGGGGGGGGGCAGGGTCGACAAAGGGCTCGTTAATGGTGAGAGAGACCCACAAAAAGCACTAGATTTGGCCCCCTTGATTTCGAGGTGGCACAAAATTCCTCGTTTTACTTTTGCTCTCAACTTCTTCAATTCGAACAAAAGCTAGAACAGCTACCGAAAGGTCCAATTCTCTTTGTATTTTGAAGTCAATAAACTGAAGGAATGGCCACTAAGTGACTGCATGGAATCAAGAGCCAGTGCTTTTCATTTTGCAATGGTTAAGTGAATCCTTTCTCAACAGATAAAACATGGAGGCTTTGTCAAAATTTGCTGGGTTCTACGGATAATTTGAAGCCCATAAACGTTGACTGTAGATTGACATAGAATAAAACATTCATATAAACATGTGCAAAGCCAACCTATGCCCGCTTGGGAATGTTCAACGTTCAGTCGGAGCCTACTGATGACAAAATTATGTCACGTAGTCTTGAGTGTCCGCGCTCGCAAGTCTTAGAAATAAAAATCCCGGCGTCGCAGTTTCCTTAGGCCGCACGGTGTCGGCCCCGCGGCTAACACCAGTCGGCGGCCAATGGGCGGACGGAAATATTGAATAACTGAATGAAGTGCCTTTGTACGCCTTAGTAGATCAATTAGTCGCTTGTAATGCAGTCCTAGGAGATCTTTACCTAATGCCATTTGTACATTGATGATAGCAGCGGATTTGCACTTACATGCAATGCGAACTGGTGCTGGAGGTGTATGGTTGGACTGGAAGAGTAAAGGTTGAATCCATATTTTTCCGACTGTTGTGTTAAGTCACCCTCGAAATTTCACCATTCCCAATCGAACCACCCGTCAATCGAAAGGTCTAAAACGCACCGAGTCCAATCTCTGAAGGCACGAATTTGTTTTGAAAGACTTTGGTAAGCGTTATGTCACACCAGTCGTCTTGTGCGCTCGGCGCCCGCCGCCTGATGTTGTCTGCAGCGGCCAGCATCGCTACGCTTTACGGAAACTATAGCCCTGGCCATGGCTGTTCTTGCTCTTAAGGCTGCTAGCGCGTGGGATCAACACTTTTTGCATACTTCGTTTCACTAGCCGCTTCTAAAAAAATGACGATGTTCTCAGGCAAGCATCGGATGGCCTTCTTGACTTTGACCTCATTTGATCCGCTCTATTGTACACTAATAAGACCCCGTACCCTTTTCAGACCCATGGTCTCGTGGGTAGAATAGCAGGAGGCAAATTGTCGTTCCCGACCAAGGATTCAGGGGCCATTCCATCCTAGCGCAGCGTGCCTGCCGGCTGTCATTCTGGCAGCACGGGAGCGAGGTCCCCCGGTCGATCCGGAGACCCTTAGAGGGAAACATCATACGTTGACTTCTTCCCCGGTGCGAAAAGTCCTTTGACCCGGGCAGCTGCCCCCGGATCGATGCAGGAGCCCTCGTTGACGCAACACGATCCCTTATTGTTGCAGGTGGTTCTATAGTGATCTTTGGCCACAATATGGGCGCTCGTTGTCCCAGGGGTCTCCTACGGGTGTAAGAGGCCCACTGACCGACACTTGAGGTCCTATTGTATTTGATATTTGAGGACAGTTTGGTGTTGGTGGTCCCTGTTAGCTGACTGACATAGAGGCCCTCGATGTCCCATTGGGCTTTGGATCGGCGCTAGAGGCCATCTGCCCGATATTTTAAGGCCCGGCCTTCAGACTGGGCTGGGAGCCTCCAGCGAAGCTCCTGACCATCGGCCTCGAGGAACTCAAAGGACCCCTTAGAACATTTGCAGGCCCCAGCCTTGTCTTTGCTTGGGAAAGGAGAACCCACGGTCCAGGCCAGCATCTCGAAGTAGGCGTGTTTTCAAAATAAAGGCCATGATGCCCTGGAATGAATGTTTTTCCTATGACTTCCAGGGAAGGTAAGGAAGTTTGGGCGTTGCTGGAGTTCGGTGCCTCGTGAAAATGGGGGTTTTGAGATCCTTTAAAAGGACCGCTTTCGATAAAGACTCTCCTGAAAATACAGATTTTGGTGTTCCTACATGTAAGATGTGGTGCCACTTGCCGAATGGGCCGATTCAAGATCTCGTCAATGGAAGGCACGACCATTGCTGTGCTCCTGGAATATGCTATATTAAAAGTTTTGGCGGCGCTTTGCTTTGCTTTGCCAAGTACTTTTCGGTGCCCCCTGCGCTTGGGTGTCAAATAGAAATAAAATATAGTGTGCCCAAAAGAGAGTTTTTTAGCACTCCTGTGCCGAAGTGGCTGATCACAGACTTTTTTCATAATGGAAGGCAAATAATTTAAGGTGCCCATGGATCTTGATGCTCCTTGAAAACGAAGGCATTAGGACACTTCGAATAGATTTTACTTAGATTTGGTTGCTCTACAAAATAATGGTCATAGAGCACCGAAATGAAGATGTTGGTACTGGCTGGCCCAATGGGCCGATCCAGGATTTCGCCAGTGGTAAGGCATGGAAATTACAGGACAACCTGGAATACATTGCCTCTCAAAGGGAACGGTTGCTGGGCCCTTTGAAGCGCCCCCTGAAATTGACTGGCCCTTGATAACAAAGGTTACGCACACTTGTGTGCGGCTCAATTTTTTGGAGCCGGCTCAGACGTGGCTCACAAATTTTGGGATCCAACTCAGCTCATAACCCGTAGCCGTGCAAAAATTTTTGGATTAACCTGAGTCCAGACTCCTTGCTTACGTTGAATCATTTGGCTTATGACTCACGCGGCTTGCAAAATCTAAGATCCGACTCATCCATGGCCCACCACCCTATGACTCATTCATATATATACATGCATATCATACTATAAAAAATTGGTACACAAAGACTAGCAGCAAGCTTGCAGTTTGAACCCAGCAAATGCATTGCAGCAAACAATGCCTTTTCTGTAAACCGTCACCAACCAGCTCTCTCAAGTCTTGGCTCTTTGGCTAGCACATTACACCTGGCACCTGCGACCCAGACCCATTAGTTTTATAGCATGCAGTGCGGACTAGGCTGTACTTAATTAAATAGTTCGCAGTCTGCGGCTGCCAGATGCCAGGTGAGAACATTCACATGTACGTCACCATTTTTCCACCAGCCAGTGCAGGCCGTGCTTTGCAATGGCATGTCAGCAATTATCGTAGGATTTCAGGTGTTGCAATAGGGATTAGTTAGCTAGGATTTTATAGATAGCAGACAATCTTTCACTGGTTTTGGTAAATGATATATGAATGCAGGATGTCTGTACCACGCAGGATGTCTGTACCTCTTGTTCCTAGCTTGGATTTGACATGCTTAAATCAGGGTCAACAAAATTGTATTTTCTGTTGGTTCATTGCAATAATAAACTTGGTGCCAATTGCGTCAAAATATTTGTTACTAATGCTATATGCTATTCATTTTAACACTCTGAGATGGCCTGTTGATTTGCATGGAGTGTGCTGTGCTTCCTCATATTATTATTATAGTTTGAACCATATGGCGCACTACCACGACGCTGTTAGAAATGATCGGTATACGATTCAGCTCATACAATTTGTGAAGAATGTGATCCAGCTCATGCCTCAAAGCAGCACTTTTTCCAAACAAGCCGGCTTAGCTCTCGGCTCACCCCAAAACTATACTCGTGAGCCGATTTACGATTCACCTCGAGCCGAACACAAGTCTGGCTGTGATGTGAAGTGAAGTTTTCGGTGTTCCTCGCCCAGGGGTCCGATCCAGGATTTCGTCAGTATGCCTCGAAATGAAGGTTCTGGTGGCGCCCCCCCCCCCCCATCACCATGAAAGGTTGCTGCTGAGAAAGGGCACCAAAACCCCATGGAGGCCCATGGGGAAGCATGGCCATAGGCTGTACCACTGGGTCCCGTGCTGCGGGCCCCTAACCAATACAAGGGTCCCGTATTGACTCAGGGACCCGACCAAAGTAAATGGTAGGCCCCACCCTTGTCTCTTCTTGGGAAATGGGCCCTCAGGTCCAGCCAGGCACGAAACCGATTATTCGGTACTCGTGGTGCCTTGCCGACATAGGCTCTCATCGATTCAGCAGGCCCTAATCGATGCCAAGCGCCCTAGTGCCGGTATTTGAGTCCCCCCCCCCCCCCCCATCGGATCGGAGCTCCTAATGCGGTCTCCCGCCAGACTTTTGGTACCTTTAGGCCATTTGGTACCTTTAGGCCCCCCCAATCGGGCGCTTCTCATCGGTACCGAGTCATCCGAACGGTCCCCGGGACCTAAGGGGGAAGGTGCCCCGTTCCCCCGCCCTTGCCTGCGCCACTGCATCTTGGACCCATACGTGTCTGCGTTTAGATGGCACATATCCCGTCTACGTTATGAGCGTCATAAGCTAATCACCGATTCCATAATGTTGTTTATGCTGCCCATACCTCATTATCTTACTTAACTGTTTTGCATTTGTGTTCGGGGCGATTATTATACTGACATTGTGTATTCACCAAACGCTAATTTGGGTCGCCCAAAATTGTTTGTAGATCCAGTTTCTGTTAACTGCAGCCCGCAGGAAACATTGCATTCCCAGATCTGCTTAAGCACAGCACGCGAATGGGCACTGCCTCCTCACATGAATTTCATGTAAAACCCTGATTCTTGCTACCTCTCTTGACATCACATCTTCTGAATAATGGTTCTTGCTGGTTCCTGAGCATTAGTAAAGCCTGGATGTTGAATCTTGCTGGGGCCCAGGCCATCTTCTAGGCTAATCATGCGCCTTCCTGAATTTCTGCGGGGTTCCAAGCTAGTTTCCTAGTTTTTCTGGATATCTCTAATTTCTGCCGCATTTCTGGAGTGATTCTAAAATAGTTGCTGCGTTCTCCTTGGTCCCGGAACTAAGAATCGGTTCTCCGGAGGAAACCTTGGCAACAGACACATGTCTGCTCTCACGAGCCATTCCATATGCGCCGCGGCAGTAATACGCATTTGTCTTTGAGCTGCAGTCTCAGCCTGCTCATGGATTCAGAAAAATTGCCGCTCTTGGTGCAAACACCGGGATAATCGCGTGAATTCGTGTTATGTTCTCTGCACTAACTCCAACAATCCGGCTGGCCGGTGCCTTCTCCCGCCCGCCCCCCCCCCCCCCCCCCCAATGAATACGCTCTATTTGCGGGTTAAAGCCACTTCCATGCTTCTAGCTGTGGCCAATAACCGCCGTCTGTAAGCCAAATACCATAAGGAGTGGAAAGCGACACGCACCCATACACGTGAGGAAAACTCTAAGAGACATGCACGTTAGATCACATGTTTGATCATGTGATCATGATCACATGTTCACACGTCACCACATGTTCACAGGAATGAGTTTTCGTTTCTTTGCATACGTTCTAGTGTGGGGGGATACGGCATTCAGGATTGACTGCGAATCACATGCTAATGCCGTGCTGGCCGCTAACCGCCGTCACCCGCGGAGATGCGCATGGCAACACATGAACGTGCCGCGCATGAGCGCACCTCGAGCTGCGCACCTCATTGTGGAGTGGGGTGATCATGTCTGGATAGGGCTCCTCAGCGAACGGCGAGCGCTATGCTGACCTCTCACCTGCGTGCGGGCCTGACGCCGTCTCCGTGCGTACCACCTAGAGGCGCAACTGTCGCACACTGGTCACATGCAGAGCCTGTCGAGTGATGCAACACGGCCGCGGGCCCACTAGCCACACAGGCACGCCATGGCCTTGGCGCTGATAGGCCTCGCCGAGCGCGGCAGATAGCGACCGGTGTACCGCCGCCGCCGCCGCCGCCGCCGCTTGCGGCCCCGGCCCTGACCGTGAGTCGGAGACGCCGTCCTGCGGCCCGGCACCAGCGCGGTTACCGCTCGTGTCCCGTTGTGCAACGCCCACAGTGTACGTACGCGGGTGCACGGACCGGACCCAGCCCGCCAACGGTCAGATGGATGGGAGGGTGTACCCAGAACGTGGGCCATTACGTACGCCGTTGACACCTTAAAGGTTGGATCCAGGAGTTCCGATCTCGGAGAACACATTCCCCCGAGACGCATCATACGTATCAGCGCGTTTCTGTGTTATGAGCGTAAGAAAGGTCCTTCGCGATTGGTGCTCTTTCACAAAGATACGATCTTTTAAACGTATACGCAATAGATATCATTTGGATCAATCATAATGAGCGGTTAGCTCCCAGAGCTCTCATTCCTTGCATTGCATTCTACGGGCACTGGAACATAACATGCTGAGCTTCGGCCCGTCAGAATGCCAGGAATTAGGTCTGAAGGTTTTTTTTACTTGCTGGCTGATATATATATATATATATATATATATATATATATATGTATATATATGTATATATATATATGTATATATATTATATATCCCTCTCCCTCTTTCCCTCTCTCTCTCTTCTCCCCCCTCCTCTCTCTCTCTCTCTCGTGTGTGTATGCGTGTGTCGGCTGCGAAGAAGGACCCGGACGGGCCCACCGAAACCGATGATCAAAAGCCCGGCAAGAGGCCTCGAGACGGAGTATTGTTTGAGGGGGTCCGAAGAAGGGTCGAAGGGTCTCTCGAGACCAAAGATCAAGGGCCTGACGGGATGGCTGAAAGGTCCCGAAGGGCTGGCTGTAGGTCACATTAAGGACCCCTGCTCATAGGGCCGTGATCTTAAATGTGAGTAAGATGATCTCTTGCACCGATAGGGACCTCTGAAACAGAGCGTTCCTCTATTTCAGCTAGAGATCACGAACGCAACGAACAGTCGGCTTCGTGTTGGTCTGACCTCTGGGAGCCCATTTCCCAAGCAGAAACAAGGCCGGGTCCGCGATTTACATTGATCGGGCTCCTGTATCGTTCAGGGGCCTACAGCGCCTAGCAGTGAATAACATTCTGTGTCATCAACGGGCTTCGATTCGGTCCGGGGAAGGTTTGCTCAGCAGGGATGGGGACGGGGGTCCGAATGGCAGAGGGTTTCTTGCGTTGGTCGAGGCCCTCTGACAATTAAAGGAAACATTAGAATTTAGGATGAGTGCTCACATTGAGGTAATAGGAAGAGTCCTGTGCCAGTCAGGGCTCCCAGTTCCGAATGTTGGACCTTCCAACCGTGCTCCGGCATGGTCTCGTTAAGCCCACTTGCCCACGGGGGACTGCGCCAATTATTTGACCACTTGCAGTGAGCAGGGATGTTGTTGCGTTAAAGACGGTCCGTGGCGCGATCTGGGTCAGCTGCAGGGGTGAGAAGGTCTCTCTCTTCAGGAAACGGACCAATGAAATGAGATGTATCTGTCTAAGAGCCTCCGGATCGGCCAGGAGATGCCGCCCGGTGCTGCCAGAATGACGGCCGAAAAACATACCGCGGTGGGACAGATGGCCCTCCAGGCCTTGACCGGGAACGACAATATGCCCCGTAGTGTTATACTCAGGGCGCCCCTTTGGATGTAGTTGGTCAAAATGAATTCAAAATGCACAAGGCCATCTCATGTTTTCCTGAGAATGTTCTTTATTTTGCAGAATCGACTAGTGAAGCAATTATTATCAAAAGGTTTGAGCATGAACGCTGGGTGCCTCTAGTGCAGTGTTAAAGCGCCTAGGTTAACCGCTGCACGTCTGGGAAACTACAGGTACGGGGCTCGATGTCCCCACGGTCCCCGCGCTTCCCATTAGGATGAGAGGCTGGCGGCGCCACATAGCCCCAACAGTTGAGTGCGCCATAAGGCCCAAATGATGCGCCTATAATCTCGGGGAGCGAGGAAAGCGATGGCCTGGGTTTTTACAAAACCGAACGGCTTTAGCCAGATCAAGTAGCGGCAGGGGGCGAGCGCAGTGCGCGCAGCAATGACATCGTAAAAAAGTGTTCGTAAATGTCTTTCAAATTAATTCGCTCAGTCCAAAAAATACACCGGTCAATTTTGTACAGCCTTGAGGTTGTCTTCTGGACAGACTAACAGCTACAGCAGTACGGAAAATGGAGATTTTATCCTACTTTTCCAGTTCATCCACCAGATTCCAGCACTACTTCGCGGTGCTGTTAAGACCAATACGTTACGGTCATCAGTCTAAAACTGCACAGTGGAAATATGCGCCCGGAATGTCTCTAGAAGTACGATTTAGTGTCGAAAGTCGTTCAAAGTTACTTCTTTCAGATGCGTCACCCTTTTTGTTCACCTGCTGGCCACGGGCTAGTGCTAGCTGCGGGGCCGACGCCGCTCGGCCTAAGGAGACTGCAACGTCTGGCGTTGGGTTTTCCGTTACAAATACATGCGAGCATATATGGATTATATGCATACGTATGTGAGCAAACTCAAAGCAGCCTTGCATGATTTTGGTCACTGCGATATTAAAAGCGCGTTAACAAGGTCATTGGCCTTAAATGAACATGTGACTGTAGTGCTCGTCACAAGCAGTTCACTCGTGACAGCGGTGTCCAAAACAGGGCAGACAAAGATTCCGGAAGACTATATTTCTCATAGTGCTGAGGACGGTGGTGTACCATAGTGGTGAACTAATACTATGGAAAGGTCAGTGTTACGAAATCACCGCTGGTGCATTCGCGTACACTACAGTGACCTTTTGCTGAGAACAATTATCTAGCTTTGCGGGCACTTTAAAGACCAACCTGGTATTTGACCTTGTTTGACCCTATTTGAGCCCAAGGTCATGACCTGAAAATCTCAAACTTTGACCTACATGCCCTCAACAACAAATAAGTAATATCCGGTGACTTTTTTCTTGGTGGGGCCCTTATACTATCAGGGGGCCCTTTGTCAGCTCTGTGCCCCCTCCCCTGGCAAGGTTGCCATTTACATTCTAAATTGGGAATACTTCAAAACCCGATACATGTTGGAATGCAGCTATCGGGGTGCTGGCATGCTGCAAATTGAACGGAGAGTGGTGGACTTACTGTTATATTTTGACATCCCTACGCATTTTCCTGCGTCAAATTGTAAAATTCACCTAATAGAGACAGACGCTGTTCACATACTAGAAAACAGAACAAGTCATCAACTTAAAGAAGACGCCGTGCCTATCCCAATCACAAAGCAAACTATTAGGTTATTGATGCTATTCAAAATATACCTGTGCGAAGAATCAAACGTTTCAGCGGAAAGGCCAGTTTGTGTGGGCTTGATTATAGGATGTGAAATTTGTATAAAAGTGACATCGTTTGTCATAAATCCCAGATAAATGTATAGATATGCTAAATGTTTCATAGGTTAATGCACCAATGTTTACTTTGGCGTTTAGATGGGAGCATTGACTTCCAATTTCGACATGAAATTGCGCAGCTTTGCGCGTAAAAAAACGTTATCGAGTTACGTCAACCATGTTTTGGTGGCTTACCATTAAGCTAAGAGTGCAGTAATTACGCTGGCAGCTAAGCATGCCCCTGGAAGCTTGAAAGGCACAGAAAGCTTGCTTTTGTGAGCTTAAAAAAACAGCCTGTGATAGAACTGATGGCTTCCCAAGTATATAAATGACTAAATCCCGATTGGTATTGAAGTATATGCTGCCTATGAAAGCCAACATTTAAACGAACGACACTGATGAGACACCCGGCCACTGTCCTTCCCCGAGGTCGACGTGGTGGCGGGTATTGCTCGCCGGGTGTGGGCGATATAGTTGCCAGGCCGGGCTGCCGTCCCGCGCCGACGGCCGGCTCCGGTGCCCGTGGTCGTGAGGCGCACGCCTGACCCGTCCCCACGCACGGATAGAGCTGCCAGTCGCAGACCTTGAGCGTCAGCTCCGGGACGGGAGGTTGGCGGCACCTCCGACCTCCGACGGCGGCCGGCGCAAACCTTGGGCGTCAGCTGGCGCCCGGGCGGAGTGACGCCGCGGCCGTTCAGTTGAGTAAAAAAACTGCCATGATAAGTCTGCTGGAAGCTCATATTCTTCACAACAGCGCGGATTTCAGCGTCTGACTGATTCGAAAAAGGCGCCTCCATATCATCGTGGCAAACGCGGCAACGCTCCCTGATCTGAGTGCACGCGCGAAATCGCTGCCAATCGTGCGCCTTGCTGTAAGGCAACCGGAAGGTAACATGACCGCGCAATTCGCGGGCAGGGAAATGAGCCGCAGATGTTGAATGATCCCCGGCCGACTACGACTCCGGCAACACAGGAAGGGATCGTCACCCACACGGCACAACAAGAAAGAGAAAGTGTGTGTGTGGGGGGGGGGGGGTGGAGGGGGAGGGGTGTCGGTGTGGTTGCGAGTGTGTGTGTGTGTGTGTGTGTGTGTGTGTGTGTGTGTGTGTGTGTGTGTGTGTGTGTGTGTGTGTGTGTGTGGGTGGGTGGGTGGGTGTCGGTGTGGGTGTCGGTGTCGGTGTCGGTGTCGGTTTGGTTGCGGGTGTGGGTGTGGGTGTGGGTGTATGGGTGGGTGTGGGTATGTGTGCTACTGTTTAGGCGTTGGTTTATCCTTGAGTGTTGTGAGTGCTTCGTTTTGCTTTTTCTGGCCGGCGCGGCACGTTTCCACTTATTTTAGCATCCTTCTTTGATCTGAAAATACATGCTATGTCGTATGCCAACGTTTTAACCAGAAAACCAGCTGGGTGTCGAACCACCCAGAGCGTATGACTTAGGGACTAAGCAGAAGGCTTGGCGGACAACGGGATGGTACAGGGAACAATTCCAACATTGCAACGGTAGGAAAGGTGAAAACCTACTTCGAAGGCCTTGGTGTAAGTGTTACAAAGTTGGAGCAATGCACACAGTTGCCTAAAACGTCTACAACAAAGTTGAAGTAAAGATGGGTGGAATCGAACAGGCGCACTGCGAGGTTTCTATCGGAAAACCAAGAGTGGCTGGAGGCAGAAGTATTGTCGGAGGAGCCCTCAGTTTCATCCACCCGTGGTCGGCGCGCTCCAAGTCTCGGTGAAAAGGGCGCTAGCGCTCAAAGGCAGGCGATAAGTCGCTTACCAGGCACACAGCAGATGAACTCCTTTATGCGGCCAGACAACGAGCTGTACGTGATGGAGGAAACGACCTGGCTTGCGTTATTCAACGGTCAGTCGAGGTGCCAACCAGGTCAACAAAATTCCAACGTCTGTTCTTAAACCAAGCCAGTCTCGCCAGCCGAGGAAGTACAGTGATTGTGAATCTCTGGCTGTTTTCATCAAGGGACATTTCACCAAATGAACGTGACAGTTAACACGGCTCTCAGGAAAACAGCAAGGTGCGGGAAATTATCCCACGTACAATGTCATTCCGTCGGCAAAAGCAAAGTGTCACCCAGCTGACGTCATCCAGCTGACGTCACCCAGCTGACGTCATTGTGAGACCCGCCCGTGCTGAGATGCTGAGGTGCCGCTGCATGGCATCACCGACGAACCGAGCACCCACTGGTCACCAGTGACCCTGTGATCAGCCCGTCGGCGGTCAGTGTGCGTAGACCGGCCGGTGAGCTCAACTTGACCTTGAAAAGGGTCATTTATGTGACATTTACGATAAAAATGGAGTGCAGACTCAGACCTTCCATCGGAAACTGGTCAGGGACGTATATCTTTAGCAATCCATCTTCACTTACTGAACTAATCCAACTGTTGAAGCCGATCTCGCCCACCGTGGGCTGATAAGATTAGTCGGACTTGCCGCGTCTGTCACCGCCGCCGGGAACATCAACCACGACCGCGACCGACAAGGAGAACCACGTGACACTGACTCCTCATACTTTACACGATGCTATTGCTACGCAACATTTATGCTTCAACAACATGTGCCCTTCATTTCTTCCACTGCAAAAACTGTGCATTACTTTTATACGGCACTGCTCCTACTGAAAATGCTTATATGAAACAAGTGCTACGGGAAAAGATCATGCTTCAAAAATGCATACGCTTCATTACCTCTATTTTGAAAATTTAATCAACCCAGGCATGCGCCTGCTTCTCGAGATTTCTTCCCGGGAACCGGTTCCTGGTTGCTGGTTCCGGAACCAGGAAGAACCCAGGAACCAGTCTGGCATTAGCACGAGGCCGGGTTGCCGATCGGATGACCTTCACTCGGGTGGGAATCAATTTGACCCCCTGAGGTCTGAAAACCTAGGGAAGCTAGAGACACCAAACTGACTGGGTGTGTCGGCCTGTACGTGAACTCACTTTTGTCGAAATTTGAGGCTACGTTGAGATTGTTAGGTCATAACCTTCGGGCCAAATAAGACAAAACAAAGTCGTACTCCAGGTTGGTGTCAAAAGTGCGCCCAGAAACTAGATACCTGCTCTGAGCAAAAGGTCACTGATACTGTTTTCAGGTTAGTGACCCTTTTTGGCCTATCAAAGGTCATGTTAACAAAGATCAACAACACTTCTTTGCGTTTTGCATTTGAATAAGCGTAAAGAATACGCCAGCCCATATTTTCCCAAAAACAAATTGTTGACCCCGGTCATTTTAAATCAGTGGCCAATGCTGATGTTTAGGAATTCCATGGAATATGTATAATGCGGTTCCTGTTATCAATAAATTCGAAATGAACACCAGAAGCTACACCATGCAGCAAGATCTGGAATAAGGCAACCGGTTGGTTTTGACCTAGGTCTGACTTTCATACCTGACATTAGGTCAATGGAATTTTTGCATTTAATCGTTGTGCTGTCGCCTAACAAATCGCCTAAGAAATTATCTCTGAGATGCATGGCTTCACCTAACACTACAAAAAGTTGTATTGATCTAGAGTCAGATATGGTCAGACCAAAGTAATATTAGCCTATTTTTTACTCAAGGATTTCCCAAGGGGTCTTTAAGGAACTTTTTGGTGTTCATTTTTGTTTCCGTCAGGTTTTGCGATTCCTTAGGCATGGCCTTCGCGGAATGCATGGCCTGACTTTGACCTGCCGTAGGTCGGCGACCTTACAAAGCACATCTAAATTGTTGGTACGAGCCGATCTGCTATTCAATTGTCTACAGCTATGTGAGATTTGGTGCAGCTACACTGTGCTGTTCAGAAACCACTTCAGAAGAACCTTCGGGTGGGTCAAATTGACTCCCAACCAAGCGCGTGCTAATACGTGCGTGGGTGAGGGTCAATTTGATCCTTTCCGGAGCCTTTCCAGGATGATTATCGAAGGCGTAACTTAGCACGGCGTAAGGTAGCCGCGTTTGTCGCGGCTATGCCATTGGCGCCACGGGGAAGCCATTTCTAAGGAATCACTCAATCTGATACGACATTTCTAAGGAATCGCTCGATCTGATGCGACGACAGAGTGTTGGACGAGGCCATACATCTCTGAGATCGTGATGTGGACAATAAAACAATTAAATTTAGAGTTACAAGTTGCATTGACCTAGGGCCAGGTATGAAGGTCAGACCAAAGCAACAATTAACCAAGTTTTCAAGCAAGGTTTTCCTTTATGAGATAGCTTTTGGTGTTCACTTCGAGTGTCTTAACAACAGAGACTGCAAAAGACACACTCCAAAAACCCCATGAAGGCCACCCCACCCCCTGTCGCTCATAAACAACCAGCCATTCGCAACCGATTACACAGAAGCGCCTGCTTTCATTTCGTACGTGCATACACTACCGATCCAATTGCAATACAATTCAGTAGACACAACTCAGCAAAATATATGTTTGTCTGTCACCTTCTCTCAGGACATTCGCATTCCGCGACGAAGTCCGCTATTCTGAGTACCAACGAACCCAACTTTGTAAGAAGGTCATTACGTCTCAGCTTGTCAGCTGTGATCAGATGTGCCCACTCGCCATGACTCGTCAACAGCCGGCCGCACGCGGGCTGTGGCAGAGTGGGTTGGGAGGTCCAGTCTCGTGCTGGCCCGGCTGCTCTGCAGCGAAACGTCGCGTCACGTCCGGCCGCTATCGTCAGGGGACTATCGTGCCGAGGACGCGCCACCGCAGGTGCGGAGGGCGTCTCCCTGGCTGGGGTCGGGTCGGCAGGTCACGTCCGGCCGCTATCGTCGGGGGTACTACCGTGCCGAGGACGCGCCACCGCAGGTGCGGAGGGCGTCTCCCTGGAGGGGGTCGGACCGGCAGGTCACGTCCGGCCGCTATCGTCGAGGGACTATCGTGCTGAGGACGCGCCACCGCAGGTGTGAAGGGCGTCTCCTGGCTGGGGTCGGGCGGCAGATCACGTCCGGCCACTATCGTCGGGGGACTACCGTGCCGAGGACGCGCCACCGCAGGTGTGGAGGACGTCTCCCTGGCTGGGGTCGGGTCGGCAGGTCACGTCCGGCCGCTATCGTCGGGGGACTACCGTGCCGAGGACGCGCCACCGTAGGTGTGAGGGGCGTCTCCCTGGAGGGGGTCGGACCGGCAGGTCACGTCCGGCAGCGTACCCGGCCGTCATGGTCGGGGGACTATCGTGCCGAGGACGCGCCACCGCAGGTGCGGAGGGCGTCTCCCTGGCTGGGGTCGGGTCGGCAGGTCACGTCCGGCCGCTATCGTCGGGGGACTACCGTGCCGAGGACGCGCCACTGCAGGTGCGGAGGGCGCCTCCCTGACTGGAGCCGGCGGAGGCAGTGACCGGGGCTGGCCGGTGCTCCATCACGCGATAGCAATCTCGGGTAGACGTTGGCAACTCAGTTTAGTTCTGTCGCAGCCTGCGCTGATAGTCACACCTACTTTCATGACGAGAAATATCTGTAGCAGCTTCGAATGAATTTCTATAGGATTTCAGCGTACTCAGGTAACTGAATGTGTTTTTTTTGCGCTGAGGAAAACAGTTTCCAATTTTGGGGGGCTTGCAGTCTTCGGCGGTTTTCGCCGTGGGTCACTGAGCCTCGTTCGATCTGTTGTCAGCACGATTGTCAGCTGGAATGCGTGACGTCATGTCTGCTGACGGAGCGTTTGCTGTGGGCTGACAAGAAAATTTCGAACCTAACCTTGCTTTTTCCTCAACCTCCTAACTACTTCAGACCACGCACCAATTCTGGCTTACCGTCGACCATGACACACTATCTATAAAGTGGTGTTTGGGATTGTGACTGCTTAGTCCGGTATTGTCACCATCTACCCCATCCGTACGTTGAATGCTTCTTTCCATTGTCATCTCAGTTTGAATTTCGTCACCTCTCATTTTAAGTGTTCACTGAATTTTTCTGTAAAAGGTCTATCACAACTTCGCTGCTACTTGCGCTGGCATAAAGCCCATTCGTTCATTAAACTCCCACTTGTTTTGACAATGCCCATATTCGAGACGCGAGGCGTTTCGTTCCTGTTCTCCATCTTTTACGATCACTCTAACGTTATTAATTCAGTGGGGAACGCAATCACAAACCACACTATCACGCTGTCACGTTTTCACGACTCCTCCTGCTAGTTCAATTCCCTTCTTATCTATTACGTTGCATTCCACCCAAAATAGAGACAACCGCCTAACTTTTAACCTAACCCAACCCTACCCAACTTACTCGCGAACGCAAGAGCCACCAAACCAAACTCCCGCTTCTTTATCAGAGTGATTTTCATCTGGTAGCGCTCTCTCTCTCTCTCTCTCTCTCTCTCTCTCTCTCTCTCTCTCTCTCTCTCTCTCTCTCTCTCTCTCTCTCTCTCTTTATATTGACAGGCTGAAAAATATCGTGGAAGTAAGATAAGATAAGATATCACGATAACTGGAAATTTCGCAAATGTGAGAGAGTACGTTCTGCGTATGTGTGTCTGCGTGTGTACGTGTTTGCGCGAGCCTCCCTGACCTACAGTGTTTTATTTCCATGACACGGGCTCTGTAATAGCCACATTCTGAGTGGTGGAGTGGGCTTATGACGTGTAATAAATAAATAAATGAATAAAGTAAAAAATTGTCTTTTGCGGACCCTTCACGAATCTGTGGCACGGTATCCTAAAGCGGTAGTGACCCGCCAAACAACGGGCTTACCCACCTGACGCATATTTCATAAACGCATCGTAATCGCACAGGCACCCTTCCGCTCAACACAGCATTGCAAGTTTCAAGGCTCAAAAATACCACGTCTGCCTGCATTCCATGACTGCTCGTCCACGGCAACCAATGAGCGTTTAATGACAGCCACGCTACATCCGTCAAGAAATCAGTTTCGAGTTAAGATACCTCTACTTCGTAGAAATGCTCATTATGGTAGCGAGGCCGCTGTTCCGAATGCGCCCACACTGTCAAAATGCAATAGCCTGGCAAGAAATTGCACTAAGTGACCACGTTTTTACGTCTTCAGATATAGTGCTGGTTGTATGATATCGCACAACAGCGATTACGCCCAGTGTACCGCTGCTCATCAGACCATTGTGCCTGTTAGGGCGCCGACAGAGAAGAAGAAGCGCCGGCAGGGCCCTGAGCCCACGGCACCGACGCATCGGCCGCCTCCTCTTTGACCGTCGCCGCCCACCTAGCCGGAGACGACAGCGTCGTGGCCGGGCAACCCAACATCGCCGGTCCCGCCGTCCCCGACGTCCACACCCCTGCCGACAGCGGAGGCGGCAGGATCTCCGGCGCCATCGTACGACGTTGAATGGGCGTCAGGCACCGCAAGGGTTCGCAGTCCCACGGCTGTGACCGATTTCTTGGTTGCAATCGGCGTGTTGTTTGTGATCCTGACGATGTACTGACGACGGGTGTAAACATGCTTACGAGGAGCTCGGAAGACATACAGAAATATCTGAGTGGTGGATCATTTCCAGAATATCGTGGTCTGTGTAGCTTTGAGTCTGAGAGTTGCTTGTATGAGTTTGAGTCGTGATCTCAGGTGTGTGGAGTACGAGTGTCTGCTCTGGATCTCAGTGCAAGCCGACTGAGCTTTGCGCTGCTGTGCTGTAGTGTGTGTTACAGTTGTGTTCCCGTCATGGGCCGTCAAAATACCCGGCGTCTCCCTGTGCATTGACGCTCTCAGTCTTCCGCCATGTGGTTCGGATGCTTACCGTATTTGAAAAAAGATGGTGTTGTTAGTCTTGTAAGGCAAGGAATCTTTCATTTCAGAATGTCCATTTAGTAAAATACAAAGTGATGTCTTGTATGAACTTTTCATGTTCGGCTAAATATGTGCTGGAATACATAATTTAGTACATGACCAATCCGCAAGCATAACCACGAGGTGTAATTCAGTAAATGCCGTTCAAGGACAATTCATAAGATAATTGATGTCGGTGCAAAAAAAAACAACATATTCCTAGGCACTGCATGATCCTGTTTGCTTAATGGCGAAATCTCTAGGGCTTTGTCGATACCTACCACGGTTCTCCAGCTGGTGTTCCAATTCGCACTGTTTGACCAGCATAGTTGACATACCCCGAATTTGGCAGCTTCCTCATCGGGCCAGCATCCATCTGGAGCGGAATATTTTTCCTTTTTTACCTCTTAAGGTACGGGGCTTGTGGCCCCACCCAAAATTTGGCGAAGACATTCGCAATCCGCGTTGTGTTGACAGTGGATTTGTGAGCAAAAAGCTGTCCAAAAGTTAACAAGCACTCAACTTTGTGTGTCATTTTGCCCCCCCCCCCTTACCAAATAGTTTTTCTAAAACAGTTTCCGAATGGCGCTGCGCAGCAGCGCCAATTTTATAGCAGCTGTAGAAAATTCAGTAGCCAATATGCTGGCACACAGAACATTAATAACTTCTAAGATCGCTGAGCTATGAAGAGTTTAAGTCACGCCATGGATGTCAGCAAAGGCAATTCCTAGGGAATCGTTCAATATCATGCCATGACATAGTGTTTGACAAAGTCGTACAACTCTGAGATGGCTTCTTAGACAGTTTGACTATTGAAGTAAATCTATAAATGCACTGACGTCGGGTAAGGTATGAAGGTTAGATAAGGGCCAAAACTATACCTCTTTAATGCCGGAAAATGTGCGTAATTGAGTGGTCTTGATATGACTTCATGAACGTCAGGGGGGAGGTTCTGACTTAAAATGGCTTCGCTCAAGCTTTTGCTTTCAAGAGCATGCCACCTGGTGTAGAGTAGTACAGTACACCGATTGTAACTCATATGTATGCAAGATTTTGAAGGTTTTGCTCATTTAACTTTGCAAGGTCAAATAATGTACCTGAACTGATAGGAAAGCCTGTAACACTTTGTTCAGCGGACGCGGCATCTACACTGGGGCTGACCGGCTGTTTACGGAGCCCTGAGTGCACTTTTTGCATGCCAATCTGGAGTTTAACGTTTTCTCACCTTGATTGACATGAAGCTTACAGGCTTTGTACCGTGAAATTTCACACAAGTGAGGCTGGATGGATCCTTACCTATGCTTCTAATTCGGCGTCTCTAAATCCCTTCAGTGGGTCCAAATTATCGTCTACTCTGAGCGCGGTGCATTCAACGAGCCAGCAGAGTGCATGGTAAAGTTCGCTTTTTCGGGACTCTCCTTTGTCATTGCAGTTGACTTAACACATAGCTGTGGTCATGACTATCGTAATTTCATGCATATTAAAATGACGAATAGCAACCCAGCGTTCTGATTTTGAAGTCACTTCAGCGGCTCTGTAGCCCCATTCGGTTACTATGACCGAACCATTTTTCCAAATGCGCCTTGCCATCAATGGGAAGATCGGTCCGGTCTCTTTAAAAACAAAAAAGTAACCAGCGGACCATGAAATATTCCGTAAAGACAGCAAAGTTATCAGAAGACCGTGAACTATTCAGTGACCAACAGTGAAAAATTAGAACGAAGGGTTTTACAAATGCGGCTGACAGCTGCCTGCTGTGTTCCGGTTTCATATGGTATTTTGGTTTTAAGAGGCGCGTCGACCGCAGCGGCCATTTTGCGGCCGCTGCTTGGTCAGACGGTCTTCATTTCATCGACGCGTACGTATAGTGCGCTATGCGGTCTATGTCGCCAAGCCTGAGTCAGGCATCCCAAAGTTAGCGTCACGCAGTCAGGGCCATTAAAGGGGAGAGTAGATGATCTTAAAACCAGTATGCTTCATGAAATTTAAAACGATCCTGGTGTAAAAGATCGGTTCCTCTCCAGTGAAGGAGCGCAGAGACAGTCTCCGTCGCGTGCAGGGGTCGAAGTAATGCTGACGCTCAGATTCCAGGTGGCGGCACTGCACGAGCACATGAGCAACGAACAGTGGATGGTCGCACCTGGGGCACAATGGCGCTTGACATCCGGACAGAAGAAAACCGTGCGTTCTGTGGGTGTGGCTGATGCGGAGGTGACAGAGAATGACTTAATTCTGCCTGCTATTGCAGAGTTAGGCCACTTAGCCACAGCCAGCCACTCGCTCTTCCTTTCACCGCCCTAAACCTATTTCTCGCGTAGCCATGGGTATCTGTACTCACCTGCTCCCAAGATGTCGCCATTTTTCTTTCAGGCGGGTGGAGAGCAACTGCTCAGTCAGTGTATGGTGCACGAGCGGAACTAGGTCCCGGGTCAGCTGCAGCCTCCCTGGCAGAATCGTCGGCCCTCTCTTTACCAGCAAGCCCGACGTGCGTCCACAGAAAGACCTCGTGCTTTTCGACACGATTGAGCACCATAACCTGTCCTGTACGATTTTACTCTCTAGGGCATGCTCAGTTTTCAGGTGTCGAATACCTAAAATATTCGTGATACTTTTAAAGGAATGGTGGACTAGAAACACTTTTTAAAAAGTAATACTCATAAAGAAAGGGTAGGCTTACTGGTCTGGACCGACCGGATTGTATCCACACTCACTGCTGGCAAGCTCTAATTCGTAAGCTGTGAATAGTGCGTTGAATGCGGTGTTATAAAATAAAATATCCCAGTGTTAACAGACGTGGAGTTGAGTTTGAGCAGGTGAGTTTGAGCACATTCAATGTGTAGGTGATGTGTTGTCAATGTTGTTCGGACGATGATACATGGGCGAGGTATGCGGCAAATCTTGTAGCGACTTCGAATGGATGTTGTAGTGTTGGTTGCTGACTACCAGTAGCCAGTTTCTCAAAGCGAAGGTACAATCTTACGCCAAGTATTAATGTGTACTTTCGATGTTACAAACTACACATTAAGTCAGTTTCTAAAAGCCGTCACGTGTCCTTTGTCGTACTTTGTACATTTGGCAGTGGCGTAGATTTGTGCGTCCCGTTGCCAGGACAACGACCACCGAACTTGACGTAATTCTAGCAGCCATAAACAGACGTCTTATGTTTTGAGTATGTGTTACTTTCACCCGAACCGCCATCGATTAAGACAGAATAATATAAAAGTTTTCAGTTGCCTAGCTCGACATCAAACCAGCCACGTGAGCTTACCATTTCGGGGATATTATCTCCAGCTACAATTATGACGCTTTGGTTGAAAAGCAACACGTATCAGAATATGAAAGCAAAGGGACAGGTGCCGGTGGTGCAGCGGTCAGCGGTGGTGGTAGGCGAAGCAGCTGAGTGCGTCCTAAATCCCCAATGACGACCATGAACAAAGGAAGAGTACAGTTGGCGGTGTTCAAGGACAGAGAGAAGAGAGTGGAGACAGCTCCCCGTCCGCAAGGAATTTGTGCGAGACCACTGCTCGTCGACTCGCTTACGGTGGTGCCCACCCACTTTTCAGCAACACCACCTAGTTGTGTCGTCCGCTGCGCGTTTTGTTTTGCCATCGACGCGCTGTGTTTGTAAGTCGCCGAGCCTACGTAATAAACAGAGCAATACGTGTTGTAGATGTGTGTGGCGTTGTGGAGATGCGTGCGGAACTAGGGCTGGCTTTGGTGGCAACGTTGTCCATAATTGACAAATTCGGTGAAGGAAGCTTTCTTCCATTCATCAGCTCCTTCAGTGTTCAGTTTCACCCCAAAATGTTCCACTCGTGCGGGCTTTATTTTGCATAGCGATTGTGGACGAGATCATGTGAATAGTAAGTACATAATGCCTGTGCCTTACTAAGCATATCCTGGGCATTAGAGGCGGGACTGTCAGACCTTAGCCTTCAGAGCTTAAGGGAACATGTGAAGTAAACACGAGCTGTCAATGAGCACTGAAAAAGGGCCATTCATGGATCCAATCATAACCGGCCTGCTGCACTGGGAACAGGCTTTCTCTATATGACCGATCATTGAAAGTATGTTTCTATTATATGATTTTATGCAGGCTAGCTGCTGCCATATGTCATAGCGATGCACGAGATGTATGCAGCTGTGTTACCCAAATAAAATTACTTTTAGGGTATAATTCTTCTGTCATGCTAAGCTATTTTATTAGTAGTTGTTGCGCATCATCATATTTTCAACCAGGGTAGGCACTACAGGCAATGATGCCGCTCATATCTCACTTTGACAGTGTCTGGAATGCAACTTGCATCAACATAGAATGTATGGTATCCAAAACAAATATTGTGGCAGCCACACAAATTTCTCTCAACTGTGACGAATTTTGATGTTCTTGTAAAGGAATATCCTTGACCAGGCAGTTTTGCCTCATCTTTCGGTCTTGGCATGCCCTAGCCAAGGCTTCTTCCCTGAAATGCTGGAACACTCACTATTACTTGCACACCCAAGCTTTATGCTCTGTTATGCCTTTAGTGGCTTTTGCATGTTGTTTAGGCTTGCCACTGCAGCAATTTGTATTTCAATAAGTAATAGTCCTAAGGTGAGTGTTATAATCTACGACACAAATGCTTGCGTTGGTTGCATTGCCAAATTCATCGAGGACCTTTTAACATTAAGCTCTGTCGTACATTTGTTCTTTGCTTTCAGAAACTCATGCAGGATTGTTTGTGCGTATTTGTGTCGTAGACTGTACATTTTCTGTATATTCTTTTAGTGACGTAGATTGTAGTTGTAAGTTGTATATTTTTGCTTTGAGAAACTGGATTACACGATTATACGCCAAAAATGTTCAATTTACGCCAAAAATATGTGAACTTCTGTTTTGGGGGACTGGTTACAGGTTGATGGAGTTCCACCCGAGGCGGGGTCATTGACGTCTCGGATAGCTTTTAACGTGGCTCCGCGCCCCTTCTGCCACGAATTACATACCACATTGACTCGGTACCTAAACGTGCAGTGATTTGGTGCGGGTGATGAGATAATGAAGTTATCGTTAAGTTCAGTTGGGTTTGTCGCGTCGCAGACACGTGATATGACCGTGATATGATCGCAGACCGTGCAAAGACCTTGTCTGGTAGCAGCCCAAACAGAAACCAGTCGGCCCTGCCATGTTTATAAGACAATTATTCATTATTCCTAGAAAACGATCACTGGAAATCGTGCACACAGATCCATTACGTGATCCATCCAGGCTGCAAGGAACCAAGTATGACTACATGCTTTTGTTGCAACATTTTATTTGAAACAAATGCACCAGAGATGTCCCCTGTCTTTTTCACTTTAGAAAAATATTAATCACAGCAATAAATGCTAAATGGTTCGCTAGCATTCTTGCTAGTTGATATCACATCTAAGCAAATATTCCATGCTCACCGGTGAACGACAGAATTGCCAACCTATATATCGTCAACTCCCTGAAAGAGAGTGCAAAGCACGGCACAGTCAATTCTTTCGTTCTAGAAGCAAACATCGCATAAGCGAAGTTGAAGTCTAGGGATGGGCAGATGTCATTTGCTGTTACGATGCGTTTTGTGATCGATACAGAGCAATGTTTCGCTGGTGTCTGATGAACGGGCCAGCAGAGTGCTGCATGATAAGATCAAGGATATTAAAGTGTCATTAGCCTTAGCTAGGCAAAAAATGGTGGCGAAAGTCTGACACATGTTTTACCGAGTGGCTCCTTCGTGACCCACGGTTTCAGAAATAGTGCACGGTCTCTGTTACCTGATGCGCAATACAATGTGAACTGATGTTATTTACTTTACATTTGGAGTTAACTATCATTTGATAATATATGTCATTACCGACACACCGACCGACTTGTTACCGGCTTTTCCCAAATAGTGTTTAATTTACCGACAAAGAGCTGTTAACTTACAGGTCATGTAATATTTGATCCCGTTATGGGACTGATAAAGAAAAGGGGAACTTCAGTTACGATAGGTCTATCTGCGTAGACCAATATATGGTTGCCAGGTGGGAACGGAAATGTTCTAACAATGAAAATCAGTGGGATCCTGGGAGAAAATCGCATTCAGACCGCTTTGCCAAAAAGCTTAGATTACATAATTGAATGTGCGCTCAAATGGCGCCTTTCACCTCAGACAGCTTTAAAAGCTTAAGCGCGGGTTAACATTGTTACAAGAGCGGATGTTACGGGATCAGAAATAGTCTGGCGACGTTGAAAGCGTGTTAGGTTTTGTTGATGATGCAACCTGCCTCACGATGCATGGGGATTTAAGATTATCTACATGAGGACGGCCACAGCTGTCATTTGAAGTGTGTCTGACGCGACGAATTCACCGCAAGACAAGTGGAAACGGGATGCAAACTCAGTTCGGCGCAGTCTCACCAGGACATGCTGACATAATCCAGCTGGTTGCGAGCTGTTCATCGGCGCTACTCTGTGGCGTCACTGACCCTCGGCAGCCTGCTTGGCGACTGAGCAGGTCACAGGTGCCGTTGGTATGGTACGTGAGACCTCCACAGACCCTCGGTCCCATCCCCGCGCACTTGATGGCGCAAATGGTCCTGGAGGTGAAGCGACTCGCCACAATAGTAACATTCCGAAGCGAGCCATTCACCGCGCGGAACAGGGCTTCTTCCGCTCCCGACACACCCATCATTCCAGACGTCATCAAAAACGCTTCCATAAAAAGCACGAACTTCATGGCTTCTTTGGCTTGATGTGTGTTGAAACCGGTGTCCGTTGGTGTTGCGACACCGTATGTGAGCAGCCTGCTATCGAGCGAGGAACTTTATACCTCACTCGGCCGGAATGGTTGCGATAACGCTGTTTCCATGGTGAATCGAGGTAAACCGTGAATGCATGGTGGCCTGTGTACACCAGCTTGTGGCTCGAAGCTAGATGATCGTGCTACGCACTCTGCGTTGTGTTATGATAGTATGCTATCGTTTGATCACTATACTTGTGGAGCATGTATACACCACAAGACATTGATTATGGAAATGAGGAAGCTCTACACACGATTCTTGTCAGATGAATGACATGGTCGCAAGGCGACGTACTAAAATTGTTAGGATTTAAGCATTATTGTTTGTTGCATTGCTCTTCTAAGTTACAACCCCAATCTCCTTTTTGAGTCCTGATCAATTGTAATGAATTCATTTTGCAGAGCCCAAGATTTGCGTCTATGACACACGGCGTTGTGGTTTAGCGCATGAACGAGTCCAGCCGTCGCAAAAGAAGTAATTGCAATGCACTCACAGCATAATATAAAACTGTGGCATTGATATGCTGCCCACCCACACCACACGGACAGCTTCCGATTTACTGGACATGGTCGGTGACGAAAATGGTGACTTCTGCGAGTCAATTGGTGACAAAATTGGGAAAATGGCAACAAATTACAACAGACCAGACCATGTAACAACAGACCATCTCATTTAGACGAAACTCAAAGCTCATTATGGGTCTGTACTCGCTAAGGCTTGTGGCGTCAGCCTGTGTGTGTGTGTGTGTGTCATGGGGGCTTTAGGACGCTCTCAGCTGCTGAGGCTGTATGAGGTCGCCCACCTCTCACCCTAGCAGGAAAAGCGGGCGTGCGCTTGTGTAGAACACGTGTCGTAACTTTGACGTTTCGCTGTGGGAGCAAGTTGAGCTACAGGATGCTGCCTGACATAGTAGCTTTAATTATGATGGTTTTTTAGCATGTGAGTGCAATGGTAGCGCACTGCTTTTGCAATGCCCCTCATAGGCCCGGGAAGGATCTCCTTCAGGGGTCTGGGAGGTAAAAGAGGCTTTTTCAGGATCTGAGATGCGGACTTTCTCATTGAAGGACGTGCCCTCCCCTGATTTGAGACAGTCCCTCTTTTTGTCGGCGATGGACCCTTCCAGACCCAGATGCCCAGAAACGGGGCCCACCAACTTCAAGACGTATGGTGGGTCATTGCTGGACTTGAAATGGCGATACGTACCATGGAATGTTGTTTACGTGCAGTTATGAGCGTCAGCGTTTCTAATTCGTTTGGGCTAAAAGCCCCCAGCAAAAACCGGCGTCCAGTGGTTTCTTACTTAAGCCCGCGCCATCTTTTATGCGGCTTCTATTTTTACGAGGCGCTTGGGTGTCTGCTCAGCTCATGGATTGCTCCGTCAGTCATTGGCATGCTTTTACGCCGCGCCTGTCAAACCTGGAATGACATCTACGTTGGCGTTTTGCATTTTCACAATTCATTGGCTCAAAGATAACCGTAAATTTTCAGCGAGCCACGGCAGACATCAAGACTGGCTGGTAAGAGTAGTTCTGGGACGCGCAAGACGCCGTGCCGACGTTGGACATACTGTTGTCATCGATTCATGTCTGAGCCAATCAACATCGTTGTAATGCGTCGTCACTGGGCCCTCACAGCCAACTTCTACGCGGAAGTTCACCGGAAAGGTTAAGACACTTTTTCGGGGAGATAATCCTGGATGTGCGCACACTGGCTACGGGGGGCGTTTCGATGCGGACCACTGACCCGGGGAACAGTCTGTCCTCTTTTGTTGCACTGAAGAGGCGGAGTGGCGGCGATAACATCCCTGGTAATAGCCGACATTGAGACATGTTCGTTTGAGAGCTCACGTCTGTTCCTCCCGCGGACCACCAAATGAGCAACCTGTTAGTCATTCTGGCGTGTTTAACCTCACTGAGCGAGGGAGGGGGCTGGGGCTGTGCACGGGCTCTCTAGGGGCTTTTCCTTAATAACGTGGTAACCATTATGGCTGTCATACTCATGTTTCGGTAGTTGACTTCATGACATCTTTATTCGTCAAAAGGTCATGACCATGGGCACATGTGTGAAAGTCATGTCAATCAAGTTTCTCGCGCTCATCGACAACAATGCTCACTCGCTGGCCATAAGGATCTATTATTTTTATTTATTGTAAAGATAACTTACATTGACGTCGGTGATGCTAGACCGCATTGTGACGTGGACATTCGTAGTATATTTTACCGTACATAAAAGTGTACGTGGTACGTTATTTTTCAGGAGCAATTGCAGAGATGATCTTGCCGCAAAACGCATGGGAGTAAACAAGCGATACGTCCGCAATAATTCAGTGATCACTATCTTCCCATTTTCGCTTCGTCGCTTTTTCCATCCATCATGGAGCAATGGAGCGATGGCTCGATGTTGATGACGCCAGTTGGCCACGAAACATTGGCCGTACAGCTGGGCCATATGGGTCGCATAACTTAATGGCGTTTGGGAACGCCATTAAGTTAACCGGCGGCACTATTGCAGCGCAATTGCGCGTATGGCGCCAATAGCATGCAATGGCGCAAATGCAGTTGATGCGACCCTAAGATAGCAAAAAGAAAAATTTCGAAAGGCAGGGCGCCGCCGCCGTGGGCAAGCGTACTCCATGAGCTCAAGACGAGAAACACAAAAATTCTGCACTTGCGAAAAATTGCTGAAACTCCTGGCAGAACCCTGTTTATAGTTGGGCGAGTGGTGGTCACCTTCATGGAAATGCTCCACATTTGTAGGGTGTTTTGAACCAAGATAGCCATATTAAACAACATTAATTGAGAACAAATGGCAGACGTTATATCTTGAAATCGCGCTCACGAACACTAGATAATAAGGCCTCGACAGTAAAATATGTGACCTTGGTCACCGCGTGAGACATGAAATGACAAGATTTCAACACGTTATCATGTCATGAATGTCAAGGTGGCCTTTTGAAATACTTTTCCCGAAATACTCCCCGCCATTTTTGCGAGCGTGAAGCTCAGAGACCAGAGGGGTTTAGGTCTTAAGGAGGGTTGGGCTGTGAACAGCACCGGAAGGTCTTCAAGATGGCTATTTCAGTTCAAAGGCCTCACATAATAGCGGAGCACTCCCTCTCAGTATTTCGGGACGCATGACAGCAGATGCGCTCTCAAACTTCAAGGCCACACCACGCATCAGCCTGTTTCTTATAATAGCAATGTTAATTCCATACATGAACGCCCGGCGGTCGCGCATGACAGCTGACTGAGGGGCTTATGTCTTAGAACACTTTTTTCAAAGGGAGTGCTCCACCTTTGAGGCATATTTCAAAAACATACTCTAGTGAACCTCAACACCAGTCACACCTACTATTATCACTGGGTATGGCCGCCGCAGCACCGTCAAAGCGGTATAAGGATATCAGTTGCATTTTTTTCGGGTCCAAAATACGCTGTCAGCATCCTGTAACAGCGCTACGGTGCCCACCTAGAGCCGCGACCGCCGTCGTCATGACAACCATCGTGGGGCCTCTACTGGTGAGGATAAAAGTTGTCATTGGCCCAGCCGCGCGACAACGGCTTGTTAGCGAGAAGCGCATCGGTTAAGTTTCAACTAGTGAGTCACTATAAACCATGTAATAATCCCATTCCCAAAGCTTAAGCGCGTCGCGGAAAGACGTGGTGCGGCAAACGCCATAGAAGAGATATCAAGGCCATTGCATAATGCTTCGTAGGATTCAGGGAAAACAGGTCCATCTTCGCACATCCTTCTGTCTAAGCACTTTTTCATCCATAACATTCATAACATTTATTAGGTAAATGGTTTGAAAATTAGTGTGTTGTAAATATTGCAGAACACAAACGTTGGAAAAAGCAAGGTAAGTGGAATGTATTGCGTCCATAGTTGGATGTTACTTATTAGAGCCTTTTCGACCAGAAGTGATCATTTCAGGGCTATGGGATGAGGGAGAATGGTCAACGGCAATGTAGACTCGCATGCGACTGCGTGCTGTACAGTTTTGAAGGGTTTTGTTTTCGCTGTCGGTGTCGATCGCTTTTTTCCGGTTTCGTCTCGCCGCTTCCCTCTAATGCGTAAGATACACACGCGGCCTTAAGCAACACTGCCAGGCCTTTAAACCATACTCTTATAAAGCATTAAGCACTCAGTTGTAGCAAAAACACAAGCACAACCACGGGCCGCCATTCGGCTCGCCAGTGCGACGCCCAGGAGCCGGGCTGTGCTTTGCTTTCTGTTCTGGCTCCCACCCGGCATGGAATCGTCACGCCTGCCCAGTGCGACGCCCAGGAGCCGGGCTGTGCTTTGCTTTCTGTTCTGGCTCCCACCCGGCATGGGACCGTCACGCCTGCCCGGCGTGGCTTTAGATCCGGTCCAACCTCAGGCTTAAACAAAAAAACAACGCTCATTCCCCGTTCCTCCCTCCTCGCGTTCCTTCCCTCGAGACTGGGGCCTGGCCCACGCCGGCGGAGGCGCACGCCCGACCCCCCCCCCCCCCCCCCCCCCCAGTCTTCCGGGGTGTAGCGGAGAGCGGCAGTGTGGTCCCGCCCAACGGGCAGACCTTGAGGGGCGCCCCCATGGTCGGCACCCTGGCCCGCCAGGCCTGGTCCCCGCCCCCCCCCCCCCCCGTTCTGCCCTCTGAGGCTCGTCCTGCGGCCTCTCAGGCCAGACCCGTCAACACCGATACCCCGTTGACGTCCCTCAGACCTCACGGCCGTTTAGCGGCTCACGCTGTGCGCGCCCGAGAAGCCGTGTCGGAAACGGGGTCATCAGCGACTGGTTCGGTGCTGGGCGACTACGGCGCTTAAGAAACCTAAAAGCGGGAAACGTCCCCGTCGGACCAATTACGAATGCCGTAGGAACATTTTCATCCACCCTCCAAACGTCACGCGCTTGACAACAGACAGGCTGGCGCGAGCGAAAATGCCGCGAACGATCAGCTGATCTGCCAAGGCAACCGACGGCAGCAGCCGCGTTAGTCAGGAGTCAGTGAACCATGCTTCGCACGAGTCCAAAGGAAATATAACCACGATACAGGTATATATATATATATATATATATATATATATATATATATATATATATATATATATGTGTGTGTGTGTGTGTGTGTGTGTGTGTGTGTATTATGGATGTGACAACAAAAGTTTTGAATATGCACAGTTCGATTCACTGTTTTGCTATGTCCTTGGTAATGGGGTAGGTACACCGTGTGCTCGGGGCAAAGGCCGCAGAGAGCACTTTCAACGATACTTATTGCAAATGCTCTTGAAACGGGATGAGCGATGGAGTAGGCAATAGGCGTCTAGCAGCGGGCCGTCTGTAGCAACACAGGGTGCTTGCCTGTTTGCGTGCGTACCTGAGCCGCTAGTGGGTACCTGTTGACTTGAATGAAGCATGCGCTCAGAGCCTGAGCGGGGAGAGTTTAGAGGTAGCCTGCCTCAGAACACATATCTCGTGCAAAGGAGGCAGCAGCTACATCGCATGTACAAACAACACTTTTCGGAACATAGAACTGGGTTTTGCAGTCATAAACACAACACCGATCCACATAATCTTTATTTTCAAAAGACCTCCAAAATTTCACGGGTACCAAAAATGACCACAAATATTTATTTGCGATAGGCACTGAAATCCGAGTACATCATAACCGGCCCCAAATCCGTATTCTCTAAAGGCACCAAATGTCAGGGATTTGTCATTGGCACAACATGTCATTGTTGTGCCTCCCACGCTGACGAAATCCTGGATTGGCCCCTTTGGCTAGGGGCACCGAAATAGTCAGTTTGGAGCACTATAACTTATATTTCGCGGCACCATAACCTTCATTTTAAAGAGCTCCTCTATCTAAGTGGGCCGTGCAAATTTCTCAAACAAACTTTGGTTGTAAACAGGGTTCAAAATCCACGGACATCACAATATCTATGCCTTTCACCCTTGCAAAATTCTCGATCTGCCTGTTCCACGAGGGAGCACCAAAAAAACTTCATTACCGGGCATCTTAGCTTTTATTTTCCAGAGGCACACACTCCCTGGGGCACCACAAAGCAGGGGCGGATCCAGAGGCGGTGGGTAGGGAGGTGGGGCATGGGGTCATTACTCTCCCCCTTGGGCCCAAGGAGGTTTGAATACCCTGAAGAGGCACAAAATCCATCGCAAAGGGGCAACAATACCTTCTTGTCGGAACCGCGTAACCTATATTCTTATGAGACACCAAACTGCAGGGCACCACGGCGTTTGGGCCGTGGCCTCGACGAAACCCTGCGTCTACCAATGCGGTGAGGGAGCACCAAATCCTCCTTTTCGGGGAAACATAACCTTTATTTTCAAGAAGCATCCCATTCCAGGGGGTACCAGAAAGGACCCTAGCTTTTTATTCTGAAAGAGCCATTAATTCCAGGGGCATAACTATGTTGAGATTTCCGCCCTGATAGAATTCTGGGTCGGACCCTCGGGCGGGGATGCACAAAAACCGTCGTTGCTGGGCGACATTATCTTGATTGCCAAGCGGTAATAAATCAGAGCGGGCGATTTACAAAGCCCAAAAACACAATTCTAAAAAGGCACCAAAGTCCAGCGGCAGTTGCAATCGGTGGGCCTTTCACTTTCGAAAAATTATGAATCGAACCGTTCAGGGAAGGGGCACCTTGTTACGCGAAACAGGCAAAAACAGCCTTTGCTGTCATGGGGGCTTCACGATGAGTCATCACAATGCCGTGCCTCTCCATTAACGAAATCCTGCATCGGCCCATTCGGCCAAGCGACAGCTTTCCTTCGGACCACCACTGCATTTTTTCTTGAGACACCAAATGCAAGTGGGCGATTGAAACAAGAATTGAAGGTGGTCCAAAACTTCACTTTCAAGGGGCACCGAACCACGATTGCCCTGCCTTACACTGCTGAAATCCTGGTTCGTCCCCTAGGGCGAGTAGGCAGCGAGAACCTTGATTGAGGGCATCATAACGTCTATTTTTATCATCCCCCAAATGAAATTGGAACACCACAATCAGCCCAAACATTTGTTTCAAAGCGATGCAAGATTCCAGGGCACTTAAAATGGCCCCTAAAGCTTTATTTTCACGCGGAGCCAAATTAAGCAGGACTCTTTCCTACACTTCCCTCTTAGGCTCCAACAGTCCCATGGGTTCCAAATGTCCTTTTTTGCTCCCTTGGGGCCGAAGATCAAGAGCCCGATTAAAGGTTCGAAGGGCAGGCGAGAGATCGTACGGAGGGATCACAGCCCGAAGACCGGACCCCGAAATGAAAGAGTAGCTCTGGTACTGATCGGAGGCCGGTGCGACTGTGTCTCTATTTGAAATAGCTCATTGAGAACACCCATATCAAACAGTAAGTTCCGTGCTATTCTGGAGCCTAGGGGTTATTTCCCGGGCAGAGACAAGGCCAATGTATCTAAATGCCAATTAGAGGGCATCCTACATTCGTCGGGACACCTGAAACCATGAAGGACCCACATTGCTTGTCAGTGACAACAGTCCCTAGCAGGAGGCCATCCGTCGGCAATAGCCCCTGGTCGGCCATGAGCACGTGTGCTGAATAGGGCTGATGATGGGCCTCCGTACGTCAAAGGGTATATTGCGCTGGTCTGGACCCTCCCGACAATAAAAGGATCCATGAGAAATGACAAAAAATGGTTTTCCTGTTCAATGAGACAGTGGGGAGGCCTGTGCCATCGAGGGACACCAGAACCGGACGAGGGATCCTCCGCGCCATTGCAACCAGGGACCGTTAAAGTGTATTAGTGTCTCGACACCAGTTATTGGACTTCCTGTGCCAGTAAAGAGCCTGCTTGCATTAGCGAGGGTCCCTGCACCGATCCCTTGCTGGATGCCTCAGTTAGAGGGCCAGCCGCATCGAGGAGGGGACCGGTCGCGATGCATCCTTCTGAGAGTCTCCGTACGGTCCTGGGGCCATCACTAGACTAAAAGCCTCTGGCGACCTCAGATGGGACGTAATGCCTTTCAGCTGCTGACCAGAACGTTTTACCAATGCAATTTAGTTGGCTGATCAGTTGATTCTCTGAACGGGTTCAGCAGTTGCAGCATTACGAGCAAGAGAGATTGCGCCATTGTGCCTTCCCATTGCGCCTTCCCGTAATCCGGGCCGACCACCAATCTAAAGATTGCACTAGTGAAACATCCGGCAGGGGACACCCTTTACACGCATACCTATTGACTTCATAAAGCTTTGGAAAGTGTCGACTTTGATATGTGGCCATTTTCACCTGTCTGTTGACCGCTGCCAGGTGTTGCTGCAAGGTTCAGTGAGCTACAATGGTGTAACTACAACATTTTGTTCCGGTGTCCCACTGAGCACCTTACAGAGGGGGCACCAAAGAATCACGTAGAGTCCGGACACAGTACTCTTCTTGCGAGGCGAACGCTTACATCAAACACTGTATGTCTATCATCTACACACAAAAGAATTAAACTCAAGATTCTGGATGCATTACTCTTCCATGACCATTAACGACTTCTGAGCAAAGAAATTAATCAGACTGCTGAACTATCTCTTTGGAGCGGCATCACAAAACACATCAACTAGGCAAGGAAAAACACACGGATGAATGGCGCGGGTGCTGGATGTTTGTCATGCAGTGTTGTGATTTGCTGTGCTGATTGTGTTGTTCACGGTGTGTGGTGCTGATGATGTCTTCCGCACGGCTAAAAAATTGTTTGTTGTTGCCAAGTCGAAATGACGGTGAGGACTGTCCAGTGAAAAGTTTTGTTGTTGGTTGGCATGCTCGTGCTTTATGCTCTGATTTGAAGTGCTTAAAGTGCCAAAATGAAATGAAGAGCCAGATATATAGAAGAGCCGGTCAGCAGCCATATACCGTGCAAGTTCTGCAAGCTTTATGTGTCTGTCGTCATAAAAGTATATATATATATATATATATATATATATATATATATATATATATACACAAATATATAAATATATATTGTGTGTATATATCATTGTTAAACGCTTTGTGCGAGTCGGGAAAAAACACCGACTTAAATTAAAACGACACTACATCGGACAGGGAGCTAGAATTGCATTTTAACTAGGGTGGAAGTGAAAAGTTTCATCGCAAAAAAGGCCGTGCGGGAGTGAAAAAATCAATTCACAGAAGGTGGAACTTATGAGCTCGTGACTTATGCTTCAGCAAACAAAGACACCTGTTTTCCAGTTGACATGAACGTAATATCATAAACCTGACAAAACTGTTTTGTTTTTTTAACATATTAGGCCATTAAAGTGAAACTGAATACATTAAAGCACATTAATTTCATGACTGTGTTATGAGCATAAAAAATTATCAACAACTATAATGTGATGCTGCACTTTGTACTTTCCTTCCACAGCACTTTTAACACAAAGCAAAGCAAAGGAATTCAGTAGCAGGGTTCCATCCACCAAACATCCTCGTATTCCGGCCATTGAGTTCTGATATTCTTATGTATGCAGTTTGTAGACGGGAACCTAGCTTACTGCGCACAGCCCTGGAAAACTAGGCGTGCTTCGTACGCAAATACATGAGCTTGTTTATTTTCGTCGGGTAATGGTGAATCCTGTCATTTTAAGGCCACGCGTGTCGAAGAAAACATGGCAACATACGCTTGAATCGGGTGCAAAATAGCATCAAAATCAAGTATAAGCTTGATTCCCCGCTCATATACAGTTAGCGGGGGGCTGATAAGATCAGCTGATGACTGAGGAATGATGAAGAGTCTTTGCTTTGTCTGTTGCGAAGGAATACAGACTGTCCCATCCTTCAAAATGTATCGTATAAGTATAATAATCATCACAAATTCAATGAACATCGAAAGCAAGATGCACGTCGTCGGCGGCGTGTAAAATTATGTTCGACAATGACAAGAACGATTTCGTCGGCGTGATCAGCATAGCCGCACGTTCAGTCATCGGTCGGTAAGAAGTAAAGCCCCAATGAAAACGGTTAAGATTTAGGTCACCGTAAACGGCGTAGGCCCTCCTATAATATGAAAACACCCTAGACTAAAAGAACGGCACCTGGGCAATCAAAACTGCCGTGGCAGGCCAACAAAGAGGCTCCAGTGAACAGTGAATGGTCCTCATAACAAGCGAGAAGAACCTTACACCAATATGGTGGGACCCCTGAACGATCGGGAGCACTCCGGCGGGGTAACATATGGGGTCCGGCCGGGGTACAGGATCCCCTGAACAAGGGGCACTAGCCGAAGATCAGTATACATGAATTAACGCCCCTGTGTGATCAGGAGTGCCCGGGCAGGTAAACAGAGAGAGATCTGACAAGTGAAGTGAAGTGAAGGGTCGTCAGCAAATAAGCTCAAAAAGAGGAAGAGCCATAGGTCAATGAAGAGGGCCCCTGAGCATGGAATGCCTCGGAACGTTACCTTGTATGGGGCCCAGCAACAGCACGGGGTCCTCCAAGCAAATGGAAAAAACCGATACCAAAATGAAGGGCCCCTGAGCAACCGAGTGTACCCCGGCATTTGTATCCCAGGCAGCGGGAGATCCCGCTTACCCCGCGGGAGCAGCGGCCCCTGCCGAACCCCCGCCGCCCGCCATGTCTCCGACTACACCACCGCCCGGAGCGCCTGCGCCCAGTCCGCCGGTGAGCCCGGGGCGCGGCTGCGCCCAGGCCGGATCCGGCCGCCAGGCGTGTCCGGCTCGGTCTCTTGGCAATTTATAGCTTCAGCTTATAGTACGTCCGGCCTCTAGGTAAATTATAGTAACTGTGCTTGACTGTACGCATCACGTGATCATGAGTGGAATGCCAGGTTGGCTGTGCCATCGGTTGACAAGAGAGGGAAATGATGGCAAAACTCAAAGATGCTTCTGTAGTGTTATCTAGCGGCAGGAATCCAAACGAGCCTGGTTTACATGGGTACTGGACGTTTTGAACACCGGATTTTACGACTCTGGACTTTGCGATTCTGGACATTGTGTCCCTGGTCTTTATGAACGCCCCCAATCGGCACGGACTTGAACGTTCTCTGGACGATATGAACACTGGACGTTACGATCCTCGACGTTTTGATGGCTCCCCATATTCATTGTACGTCTATTGGGTGAAGATTTGCATTTTTCGTGTGGCCATATTACATTGTACATGGTGTGATCGTAAACCCAAATGCACTTCAAGCCGTTTGCACTTGGCGATTTGTTTGCGGTCATTTTTGTTTTTGAAGTTTTTTTCCGTGCAGCGCGCCATAGACCGGTGGAAACTCTAGCTACTTCATCTGATCTGCATGATTTGATGCATGATGTCATATTGTTATTTTTAATCGGCTTATCTGCTATCTCCAAGGACGAATAATTGCATTTCTGGTTTGATTATTTGCTGGATGTGAGTCACAACATACACCAAAACTGCAATATATTGCTGCACTTTGAAGTCAACGTCGCAATATCGTGCATAACAGCCTATCAATTCATGTTCAGGATTAACTGCATTTAAATGGAACAAAACTGGTTTAGTGTACTGACCTTCATAAGGCAAATCTTGAGGATGATGAAAGTTGGCATTGGGGCTCGTATTTCAGCTCCCATTTGGTGCTTCGATGCATGTATGATATCAGGTGAAAGAAATTATTTGTGGGCACGTGGAGTGTTGAGGTTTCATTAATGCCATGCAGATTGAAGCATTGCCACTTTTTGAGGTGTTCCATGTCCTGTATTGTGGTTGAATTGTCCTGTATTATATTGTCCTAAATTCCACTGGTGCTCTTCATCCTGCCAAGTTTGCTCCGGAACTACCAGTGCACGTCCGTCATCCTTCCTCCCGGTCTCTTCATCATCAGCTTGATCATCCGACGGTCATATACCACCCCTTCTTTCGTTCGTCTTCAGATACGCTTGATCCTTTTTATCTGACGTGCACCTCTTTATTTGTCATTATGCGTCACGCACCGCTGCCGAAGTGGGGCGAAAAAAGGTTTGCCTTGAAAGTTCGGCGAATTTAACATGTTGCTTGTGTTACGCCCTGATGCACAAAAGCAGTGCTTCCCGCCATGACATTCAAACCCATTACGTAACACTGAAAGTCTTGGGGAACTTTAGGATTGAGTGCGAGCAGCTAACAATAAAAGAGCGACGGCATCAACGTAATACCAACTTTGCTCTGATTGGACAGCCTGAAAACCGTGACATGGATGATAAGCGTAACCATAACTATGCTGATGTTGGTGGCCCTAGCGTTAGCCGTGACAATGACCACAGTGATCAACTTGCCGATGTCGGAGCAGACGACCCAGGACCAGTACGTGACGCCCAACAGACAGAGTAGACATGAGACGACAGTGGACAGAGGGCTGGGAGCAGTCGACAGAGTGGGCAGAGTTTGCTGGCAAGAAGCTCACCGCCCCTTTCTGAAGCGAACAGTTTCGGCGCGTCAATCACGCACAGTACAGAGGCTTACAAAAGACCCCGTAAGCTTCAGGTGGAGTTTGCTCGGACTTAAGTCGACGCACACCGGGGTACGTTTTGAAGCATATCTATTTTCACATGCTAGATAGTTTTTCTGGAAGTCAGCCAGAGTGTCAGGGCCGTCACCTTTGTTGGCTGGAGCCTTGAACACTGTGCAGCACCCGTAGCTGGCTGTCTGCCGGCAATAGCGTCGGTCATCTGTCCGGCATGCGCTGCCGTAGGACAGCCGCGAATAGCGACTGCCGCTGTGGTAACATCATCCAGGCCCTAGTAAAAGTGTGAAAATTGCATAAAAATGTGTTGTTTGCCGAACGTGTGTGTTTCTTGTCAATTTTAATTCACTCGTGCGCGTTTCTTCGCTAAGCTCGTCCGTCCGATCTCAAATGTCGCTACTTGGATCTCTTGGCTTACGGCCGGCAGTTGGCGGCGGTAGACTGACGTACGAACTGTGGCCAGCAGTGGTATCCTAATTGCACTTGTACATAGCCGTTATGCGGCACTGCACGGGTCATTGAGACCTTTCGGCTTGTTCGTCTGTGTCTCGTGCAGCCCTTGGGAACGGTGCCGTTGTATTCAGCGAAAGGTGCCTGACGTGTTGTCCAATGTGATGGTCAGATTGAAACAGACATATCTTTGTCTTTCCTGTGCTGGCGTGGCTTTGCGCTGAAATAGGGGCTCTTTCTATGGAAAACAGACGAAATCCGTCGTGGCGGCCTCACCGTGGTGGATTACGGGCAACTCTAACAGTAGTGCAAGGGTGTTGATAATTGTTCTTTACAGAGCAGAACTGAAATCTTCAGATATTCCTGGCTGACACCTATATATACAATCAGACAGGCGGTTATAGATATATGCATATATATATATATATAT
>NW_023596420.1:39127572-39132572 GCF_011947565.3 Pollicipes pollicipes | reverse complement strand
CTTAGGACACAGAACGCTGGGTGGAGTCTTATTCAGGGCCCCGGCCATCAGGGGCCACGGATTTAAGGATCAAAAGCCGATTGGAAAGCTCGGGACCTCCGGAAATGACACATATGATGAAATTAGTCATTCATGCATTGCGATCGACAGCACGTGGCCGTCTGTGCGGGCTAACCATGCGCTGCCGAGGCTGTTATGCACCAATGGGTGCCCACGTGCCCTTGTGGCTCAGTCATATTGTTCTTGTTCCGTATTGCTATGGCCCGGGCTGCCGAATTGCCCCTTAAATGCTCGCCGCACATGGGCGATATGTAAAAAGGCTGAGCAAAGAAGGCCATTCGAAGGTATAAAGCCATTTGCCCTCAGCAACCGACATTAGTGCCACTGCACCTGCTTGCTATTGCAGCAGAATTATTTTCGCTGCGTTTAGCTACGACCACGGCGTGTCCATTGTTGCACCTGAATACCTTATGCGCGGAACACCGTCAGCAGAAACTCATGCTTCACTACTACTGTGTAGTTGCAGGTGTGCCGGTAAATGAGCGCGGCAATTTGTACCGACGATTGCGGCAGCATGTGCATTGTCGAACGTCTTGGGGAATTGCGGTTAAACTGTTGCGAAATGCGAAACATTTTGGGCGGATATAAGTTACGGTTAATCCGGCCTTGCGCCAAGGTCCTTATCACGATCCCGTCTTGCTTCATTTAAGCTGCCACCAACAAAATCGTGTAGTCCGGGTCAACGAATAATTTGGACTCTGCCCTTCTATACGAATAAATGTGGAGAGTTTTACGTGCCTCGCAAAGCTGCGGCAGGGCCGTTCCGGGCCTAGTCTGACGATCATTGGGCAGCTATTATCGGAACTTTCCATTCCATTTGGGTCAAAAAATGTACGCACTTTGGGATTTGCATCCAGTGCTGCTGAGTTATGAGCTTAGTATCTCTGAATGGAAGAGGGACTCGGCTGAAATGTGAGGTGGCCAGTGCCAGATATGGTGGTCAATGCCAACCAAAGTTCTGGGAGACTCCATTGCCTAATGCTTTAAAAGAAATGCGTAGACATTTTTTGCCCAAGGCTTTACGGAGACGTTTATTACCAGCTACCGCACGCCCAACTTGAGAGGTCTCCCTCACACCGTGTTTCACCAATGAGACCACATTTGATGAAATTACCCGGTTCATGCATTGCACTCGACAGCACGGGCCAACTGAACGTGCTCACCATGCGCTGTCGAGACTGCTGCAGAATAGCGTGTGTACACATATACCCTTATTTCAAAGTCGCGTTGCTGTTTTGTCCCGCATCGCCATGCTCCAGGCTGCCAAATGTCTACTCGCATGTCAAAATGATCGCCGCGCTCGAGGGTGACATAGGTGATATGTGCATTAGCCGATCCAACTATCCTTTCATACATATGAAGGCAGCCGCACACAGAAACATATGTAAGCCCTGGTGAAAATGTTACCTGTTCCCCGACCGAACTGTTTTTGCCCTGTTCAGCTCGTCTCGTGTCTGCTAAATGTCCGTTGATGCGTGTTAACATCTTCTGAGCGGAGGATCGCCAGCGGAAACTCGTGACTTCCAGATCAATGCGTTGCTGTTAAGATAACGATAGCTTAGCACGGCAGTTTACATAGACGCCAAAGGGGACATGTGCAGTGACGGGCATTTTGAGCACTGCGACCAAACCACTGAAATGTGGAACAACTTTTGGTGGATACTGTTCACCGTGAGGCAGGATTTGCACCAGTGACATTTTCGCGGCTCCAGCTCGCTGGGTTGAGGTGCTAACGTGATGTATTCGAGATTGTTTTAAAAGAACGCGGCATGGTCGCTTCCAGGTCGATGGCTAGCATCGCCATAGGTCTGACGGTGTTGGTTTACTGGGTGAGTGGTTGGCGGTTCACGTCGCTCCTTCATGCCATAACAGAAAATGTGCACCCTAAACGTGAAAAAACAACCAGACTCCATTTGTCCGCCAGTTGCAATAGCCAACGAGACCGAACAAATGTCACCGCTCATATCACCCTCATACTTCGAACCTCATACATGCCATATCACCTTCCAAATTTTCTCATCAGCTCGCAAAAATGCAGGTCAACGCGACGACGCAATGGCCAGCCACTAGTTTAATGGGTGTAAAGCATGTTTGGTGTTGCTGTAACTGTTAGTACGTCCAGAAGGCCACCTCAGGATTGCAGAAAAAGAGCGGTAGGTCCAGTCTTGAAATGGTCTGCTTTTCTGCAATCTTGAGGTGGCCTTCTTGACGCATTAACAGTTACAGCAACACCAAACATGCTTTACACTCATTAAACTAGGGACCGGTCCTTGCCTCCTCGCGTTTACCTGCATTTTTGCGAGCTTGTAAGGAAATATGGTGGGTGATATGGTGACTGAGCGATGACATTTGTTCGGTCCCGTTGGCTTTTGCAACTGGTGGACTAATGGAGTCTGGTTGCTTTTCACGTTTAGGGTGCGCATTTTCTGTTATGGCATGAAGGAGCCACGTGAACCGCCAACCACTCACCCAGTAAACCAACACCGTCAGACCTATGGCGATGCTAGCCATCGACCTGGAAGCGACCCACGCCGCGTTCTTTTAAAACAATCTCGAATACATCACGTTAGCACCTCAAACCAGCGAGCTGGAGCCGCGAAAATGTCACTGGTGCAAATCCCGCCTCACGGTGACCAGTATCCACCAAAAGTTGTTCCACATTTTACAGTGGTTTGGTCGCAATGCTCGAAATGTCCGTTACTGCACATGTCCCCTTTGGAATCTATGTAAATTGCCGTGCTAAGTTATCGTCATCTTATCGGCAACACATTGACCTGGAAGTCACGAGTGCGATCCTCCGCTCAGAAGATGTTACGGCGCATGAACGGACATTTGGCAGACACGAGACGAGCTGAACAGGGCAAAAACAATTCTGCCGAGAAACAGCGAACGCTTTCACCAGGGTTTACATCTGTTTCTGTGTGCAGCTGCCTTAATATGTTTGAAAGGATAGTTGGATCGGCCAATGCACATATCATCTATGTCACCCTCGAGTGCGGCGATCATTTTGACATGCGAGTAGACATTTGGCAGCCTGGAGCATGGCGATGCGGGACAAAACAGCAATGCGACTTTGACATCAGAGTATATGTGGTACACACGCTATTCTGCAGCAGTCTCGACAGCGCATGGCGATCACGTTCACCTGGCCTGTGCTGTCGAGCGCAATGCATGAACCGGGTAATTTCATCAAATGTGGTCTCATTGGTGAAAGACGGTGTGACGCAGAACTCATAGGTTGGGCATGCGGTAGCTGGTAATGAACGTCTCCGTAAACCCTTGGGCAAAAACAAGTCTAAACAATTTTTTGAAATAGTATTAGGCGATGGGGACACCCAGAACTTTTGGTTGGGGTTGACCACCACATCTGGCATTGGCCACCTCATATTTCAGCCGAGCCGCTCCGCCATTCAGAGATGTTCGACTCATAACTCGGCGGCACTGTGTGCAAATCCCAAAGCGGGTGCATTTTTTTACCCAAATTTGAATGGAAAGTTCCGAAAACAACTGGCCAATGGTGATCAGTCTACGCCGGAGACAGCCGTCCTGCAGGTTTGCGAAACACGTAAAACTCTCCACATTTATCCGTATAGAAGGGCAGAGTCCGAATTATCCGTTGAGCCGGACGACGCAACTTTGTTGGTGACGGCCTAAATGAAGCAAGACGGGTGATAATGACCCTGGCGCAAAGCCAGATTCACAGTGACTGATATCCACCCAAAATATTTCCGCATTTCGCAGCGGTTTAAGCCCAACTTCCCAAAACGTTCCAGAATGCACATGCTGCCGCAATCGTCGGTACAAATTGCCGCGCTCATTTACCGGAACACCTACAACTACACAGTAGCAGTGAAGCATGAGTTTTTGCCCGCGGTCTTCCGCGCAGAGAGTATTCAAGTGCAATAATGGACATGCCGCGGCCGTATCGAAACGCAGCGCAAATAATTCCACTACAACAGGAAGCAGATGCAGTAGCACTGATATCCGTTGCTAAGCGCAAGGGTCTCTTTACCTTCGAATGGCGTTCTTTGTTTCGCCGTTTTACACATCGCACATGTGCGGCGAGTATTTGAGGGGCAATTTGGCAGCCCGGGCCATAGCAATACGGAACAAGAACAACATGACTGAGCCACAAGAGCACGTGGGCACCCACTGGTATTTTACAACAGCCTTGACAGCGCACGGTTAGCCCGCACAGACGGCCGCGTGCTGTCGACTGCAATGCATGAATCGCTTATTTCCTCACATGTGTCATTCCCGGAGGTCCCGAGTTTTTCAATCGACGTTTTATCTTTAAATCCATGGCCCCTTATCTCCGAGGCCATGAATAAGACTCCGGCCAGCTCTCCGTGTCCTAAGATCCCCAAATCGGCCCGCTGATCGTTGGTCCCGGTGGGCCCTCCAGGCTCTCTTCGGCCCCTCTTTTCTTCCTCAGCCTCTCCTCGAAAGAATCTGATCTTTATAGTCCTATTAGGACATTCTGCTACGTTTTAGTACCAAATTGTCTCAATTTATACGTGAAAGCAAGGAGGTCCGCCCCCAGTCTAAAAGTTCAAGAAGCACCCTTGAACATCGCCCCGTGCTTCCATCTTACAAGTGTCATAAAGTTTGCTGGTGCAAGACGAAGAATTGCGTGGAGCTATGGTCATGCCTTAACATGAATATCGCGGCTTCTTTCCTCCAAAACAGGAAATGCGCACGCAAAACGTACATCACCAAGTTTTATTTATCGACCAGTTGGTTCTAGCCGGCCTGACAAAACCAGCGCCAACACCCAAGTTCCTTTCCTTTTCATGCCATCCTTTTAGGCAATTCAGATACACACTACAATGCCGGGACCGGTCTCTAGTTTGATAAGTGTTAAGTATATGACGCACCTATTACGTCATACCAGCTGGTCCTCACTTTGCAGCATCCTATGGATACTGATTCGTTGTCGC
>NW_023596420.1:39107572-39125072 GCF_011947565.3 Pollicipes pollicipes | reverse complement strand
GCACACTGACGACGTGGAGGCCGCCTACCAGCAAGCAGCCGCAATGCCTCCAATGTCCGTCCTGAACGAAGTGGACGGGGACGGAGGGCTCAACGAGTCGGGCAAAGGCAAGCTCCATGGCGTTAAAGGCGAGAGGACCGAAAATGTTCCCCGCTGCGGTGACGAGATGGACGAGGTTAGCATCGAGCTCGAGGCGCTGGCCTTCGTTGCCGACTTCGTGGCGGCCAGGTTCAAACACCGTGATATAAGTATGGGACTGTCGACCCGAGAGGCACCACCCAGCAATGTGTCAGACAGCTGGATACACACGATTCGACAGGGTTGTCTGATGGTGTCGTTGCCGGCCTGGACGAGCGTTATCCAGGCTTTCGAGATCGTGTTCCAACTAGTGATGGACCGAGGCATGGACCGAGACATTGGCATCGTGGACCGCCTCACAAATCTCCTGCTGAGAATGTTTTGTGCTGGACAAGCGGATTGCACGGGAGCTGGTGAAGACGCGCATTCATCTGCACCTCAGATGGCTTAATCAGGCTGGGGCTGAGCGAGATGCTGCCAGGTGCGCAGCCAAACGGGCGCGACATCAGGTGGACAGCGCTAAGTGAACATGGTTGTGCTTATGTGAGCATACGAAAGTGAGCTTAAGTGAGCATCGTTACGCCTTCTTTTTTGTCTTGCATGCTTGTGCGTCTGTCTGAGGCATAGACGGTTCCCTCGAATCTAAACGTTTGGGATGTTTCAGACTGGTTATCATGTCGCATAACTCTAGATTTATGCTGAAAAATCTATAGCTGTGTTCTCCCCCCCACCCTTCCCCCTCCTCGCTTATTTTGGGCTCTCGCTAAGTGTGCACAATGAAGTGTATGCTGGGCGCAAGAATCGTTTTAGTAAAATACGGCGAGTTATGAGTCATACGTGTGTTCGATGAGTTGGCTGCATGACGTGATGTATATGATCTTGGTTACCCCACGCACCACGACCTTCGGAGGCTTCGTGGCATAACTGACGGAATGTGCAATGTCTACAATGTCCTACGTTCTACCAGGCAGCATACCACTTACATCGTCTCAAACTGCCTCACTCACACATCAGTGCAACTCGGTGCGCTATTATGTATAGTGCTGAGGTTCAACGCGACAGATCGGATGATGATCCTGGTGCCGCTCAGTTCTTCCTCTGGCAGTGGCTGGGTCTTGGGCAGGTTTTCTAACCTGCATTTAAGCAGCTGTGGGCTGGCGAACTTCAATGCATTGCCATAGACTCAATGTTTGGCATTCTCAGCAAATGGGGGTGGCATGGTACATGAACTCCAGGTTCCCAGGCCTATGTTCGCTGTTTTGCAACCAGCGTAACAAAAATCCGCTTTCATATTTCCTCATAGCAGACGCGAAGGTAATTCAGGTGGCGCGGTGATGCCAGGCTGCGAGTTTGTGACGTCACTGTAATGGTGAAGGAAAAACACCGGAAAAATCCGCGGAGGATCATATCTTATTACATGGCCTTGGCACTGCCAAGGTGTTCCAACACAGTAACTCAAGTTGTTAGCAACAATACGTAAGGCAGTGGCCTCGTGCTAAGTACAGATCATGACACTTACACAAAGAGACACTGCTTGTGCCAGATGACGTAAAAGACTATGGACTTATTTAAATATAGAATACACACGGGAAGCCAACATGTATAAGGAAGAAGCATTTACATTTAAGAAAAGCAAAGAGACGTTCTTTAATCGGTCAACATTTCAGTACAACTGGATAACATGGTACTCACCTTGATGATGGAAAGAATATCGCATCAGGGCGATATTCCGCTCGGTGCAGATTTTAAAACTAGCGATTATTCTCATTGTGCTAATGGTCCGTGAAGAATCTGTTGAAACCATTTGGGAAAAATCGCAGACGCTTTACGTGACGCGCGATGCCTCCGCATGTCATGCCACCTGCCATTTCAGCGCACTCCTGTTTCCTGCTTTCTTTTTTCTGGGTTGAAAATTCCTTAAAATGCGTCCCATTACGTCATCGTTGGATGGTGTCATGGAATCGTTTTGTGACAACAGCAATACCTGGCAACATCTGGTAGCTACACGTAAAGAATGCCTCGAAACGCATGAAAACTGACGCCAGCTGGCCATTCTCGTCGCTGGCGCTGTGTCGTGTGGCGGATTGGTGAATGGCCCTTTTGCGGATTTTTTGTCTCGGTACTGGTCAAAAGAAAAGCTTTGGTGGGCTGCTTGACATACGCAACGTAGCGATCGCCAGCTTTTATGGCAGATTAATATCAAAGCAGTATATGCTGCAAAAAATGTCATAAAGTATCATGAATATTTTACCAAAACCTGTCAAGGACTGTTGAGGATGTCAATGCTGCATTGTCGACCTATCCCTGCCTGCGCTGCTGTAAACCTGACATTGATATCGTGTGATGTGTACAATAGTTACTTTCTTTATTATTCATAACTGAAACTGCAGCTGCATGCAGAAATGAATAAATATGTAGCATTGCTAGGAATTGATTGCCAAAGCATTGTTATTGCTACAAGAAGCATGATAAGGTCGAGCTACTAAGAATGCTTTTCTTGCTTAGGATTATTTATGTAATTACTAATGAACCTTGATATAGCCATTGTGGTGCAACGGCATTCTCGCTGGTCATAGTCCTACGGCGTTGGCAAATCAGTTGTCACCAGTCATTAATGAATTATGAGCTGTTCTGTCATAGGCTTGACATAGAGTGGTCAACCAATGTGGTACATTGTGCAATGGCGCTCGTCAACAGTGTCATTATGGCACTACCTCAGTACTGCATGATGAACCATGATAAGGTTTTTCCAATCCTGCAATCTCCAATCCCTTACCTACAAACCCTGCTGCTTTCATAATATATACTCCGTCATGTATTATTCCACATAATATAATAATTTATTATATGAATATAACACAACAATAATACATAATATGTTGATATGTCATACATAAATCTAATAAATTCCACCATGAAAAGGTGAGCCAAGCAGCATTCCTGCATTAACTTTGCATCGTACATATGACTGACCAAAGACACATGATACAATACGCAATTCACTTCCACCAAGCCCACAACCAATAAGTGACATCACTTACTCAGCCTGTCTCGGAAATCCACAAAATGTAGGCGACAAACATGCAAACGCGTCTTCTGCTTCCACAGTCATGCAACATGCTGCATCCATCAGGCTGCTTCATTCAAAATATAGTTCACACAAGTAATAGTACAGTATAGCAAGAAAATATGGCATGTGGTGATATGATTCTGCAAACCTGTTGAATTTGCACAAGGCTGGAGACATGACAGGTGCGCGTAGTTATGGTTAGATGGTCGAAGTGCAAGGAAGTAAGGAAGCTGCCAGTGCACAGAAGGCTCATGATAAAAGTATTATTAAGTGTTATCCAAGAAACCAACAGCAACACTTTTCCACCTTTCTCAGCAACCAGCATCTCACACGAGCTGCAGTGACTATAACATTGATGACTCACAAGCAATGCTTGCCTGCATATCAAATTTGTTGAGACGGTAGTATGTGCATCCATAATAATACACCAGTATATTTTCAGAATACACCAACGGCAAACAGTTTTGAAAAGCCGTATCATGCGAGGTTATAGCAAACATGTGCATTAATGAACCGCCCAGACTTGCCCCTTCTGTCAAAAATAATTGCCAATGTAACGGCATGCAATGGATTGACTAGATGCCGTGATACCTCAATAGGCTCAAACTGTTGACAAGATAATGTTGAAGTAGTAAATTGCCTTTGTGCACCCCTCCCGTATAAGTGATAGTGTTTCTCTTAGTTTGCGCGCATCACTACCTTGTCACGTTGAAACGCAAACATAAAGATAGGGAGGCATCGATATATCACATTCAATGGGGAGTCATCAGACTTCAAGAATACCAAACCAATGTTCCCTCTCAGAAGTACAAACCTCGCCCGCACACTCCCCATCACATCAAGATCAATACAAACCGCTGCACGCACACAAGTGATCATACCCACTTCAAGAGTCTGGTTCACACCCCAATGTGAAATAAGTGTGATCCTACGCACAGCCCGTGTGAGTATCAAACTGAGGGTTTCTCACAATATCCGCACAGGTTTTCGGTTATAGCATCGCACTTCACCGTGAGCTGCGTTCAAAACAGTCTCAACGGGGGTTCAAGGTAATGCAACATAAGAGTCGTACCTGTAAGGCACATCTTTTTTGTTCAGAACTTAAATTTGTCGTACAAATAGTGTGAAATATTAAGTGAAAAATAAATATAAAATTGCTGTATGATTTCCCCAATTTTATAACTCCTTGCTAGTCCATAAACCCATGCAGGGTTCTTCGTGCCGGTGCACAAGGCGCCGACCGAGCTGTCCGTAAGAAATACGTCAGGAGAAGAAGAAAAAACGTCAACAGGATAAAAAAGACAGATTTGCCGTCGCGTCGTCTTTTTTTAGAAAATTCGGGAGAGTGCCGTTCTTTCTTCCGTACCGTACTTCTTGCAGATAGTGGCGTTCTCTTTTATATCATTGTTCTATATCCGAAAAATAAGGAAAAATGCCCCGTTTACGACGAGTGCCGCACAATCTGAATGTGCTCACGCCCACGTTCACGACAGGCATACATGAGCGAAATCTTACTAACAGCGGACCTTCAGCGGACTGCATCAAACGTGTCGTGTCATCGATATTGTCAGCGGCCATGGTGTTTTGACCATAAGCAGAAAAGAGCCTGTAATATAACAGCGATCGCATGACCTTTCTAATGCGACATCAATGCCAAGGTGAGTGAAGTAGTCTCCCAATAAACCAATTCCCACTTTAGCGGGCGTGCAACTCAAGAACCAGAGGGTTTTGGGTCTTAAAAAGGGTATGATCGCAAACTGCCTCAAGATGGCTATTTCAGCTTAAACCCACATGTAAAAGTGGAACGCTTCATTTCACGTAATATCGTTAAAAGCCCTACCGTTAAGGATTACTGTCTGTGGATACCTGAGCCTTAGATTCAAAGGTAAACGAATGTCGTTGGATCGACACATGTCGAAGATTCCTCCGGGGCTTCCTGCTGCTGAGAAGAACAGCGGCTTTGAAGCAAGATGCTGAGCATCGCTGATGTGGGCCTCTCACATTGCCCGATGCACCTCAAACTTAGCGCACTGATCGGTGGACAGACATAAAATAAATCGCTTTTAGTTGCCATCATATTGCATATATAGCTAAACATGCAATTTTGAATATATATATATATATATATATATATATATATATATATATATATATATATATATATGGTAGGCCCCAGATATGTTCAACAATGTCATTTCGGTCTGCTCATGCCAAGACTGTATGGTTTTCGCTCTAAGTAATTGGGATCATGTTTGAAGGTGCGAGTTCTGCTTCGGCAATGATTATGCGAAGATAATGAAGATCGCCAGCGCTTTCAGCTTGTTGTACGATGACGTCACGAAAACAAAAGTGATATTATTTCAGGTACTTGTAGAACCATGTTATCGGTGAAGGTGTGACCAAAGGGATGCAGTTTTGCAAAATGTATAGCGTTAAGGGACTGGAAGGGGGAGCCTGGAAAAAATTTGCTGAGCCCGCCTCCAAGATGCCCTTAAAACAGCTTTCTTAATAGATGACGCACTTATGACACACATGCACTTAAATGACGCACTTTCTTTTCATAGTTAAGAGCTGGGTGTAGTTTCTCAAAATGAGTTTTCGGGGCTCGGCTTGAAACTTCTAATTAACGTTGATTAATTAAAAAATAATGTTCAGAAAATTAGAAACCAAAATAGGAAAATGCATCATTAGTTAATAGGCACAATCTCCTCTCCGTAAGTGAACAGGAAACTACACGCCTTCTGGCCGGTTATGTTATAAGTGCCTTCATCTGATAATTCTGTAGGGTTAGGTTAGTGTTCCTCCATTTAAGGCATCCATGATTGGGTTCTTGCAACATTTATTCAGTGTTTGATTGCCAGTAAATAAAGCTTTAGTGCAAATGAACTACCGAAGCAAAAACTATCGATGAGTATGTCGTGTTGCATGTAATCTTTCTTCGCTTTTTGTGGTCCATTGCAATAACAGATATACTGCATTTAGAGTTGTATTGCAACGATTTCGAAAAAAATTGACCCTAGATGATTGATCAGACCGTTCCAACTTTGTGTGTGACAAAAAAGGCACTCTTTCACTCCTGTTCCGTTTTTCCATAGGTTTGGCCTGGGTGTGCGGGAGAGACAGAGAAGACTTGGCTCGGGCTTTCAAAGGGAGTTCGGTCCAAACCGTGGGAAATATAGGATGGATGCGTTCCTGCGCTGACAAAAAGCGACTTGAAGGTTCCAAATTGGTAAGGCCACCGCACTGCCCCAAACAATTACCAGCTACATTGCACCACGAGCAGACTGCAGCGGACCCGGCTTGCACTGGTCTAATTACCCAGCATTTAGCTACTCGTTATCCCTCCTGGTTAGTGCAAAGTACCCGCAGGCTATAAATGGATCGCTGCAGTTGACGATCACAAACACGTTTTCAATTGGCACTGAGCAAAGATGAATTATTAGTTACACTAGTACTACGACAACCACTAGACCTATCATGGCAGGTCTAGAGCACAAATGGTTTTGCTGAAAAATTCCTCCAAATACTCGGACCCTTTGTTTTACGACATACCTCAATCCCCTTGTCCTTAGACACTGGGAATGACAAAATGCTGGCGCACCTTGTTACTGACATTCAGGCCGATAACATATGTCCATCTGGCATAGAGGCTTGATCAGATCATAGCAACCAGTGTCGTCCCAGCCATCACGATAAGGAGACTGCATACATCTTACCGCACCCGTTACCGCACCCCCACGGTTATTGGGTTCACCTTGACCCCACCAGGAGGAGGGAATCGTAATATCACCGCAGCTGTCAGCTGCCTCATACACCCAGTCCCTGTCAGTCACCCCGAGCCACACAAGAGCCCCACCGGCCAGACCGTTAGCACACTGGTTTTCGGCCTCAGAACGAGGTACGGCCAGGTGAGCCCCGAGCTGTCGACAGCCGGTCTCTGCCTCCGCTTGATTGACAGCCCCTTCCAGCCGGTTCAGACAGCGGCCAGCGCACCGCGTGAACCCCGCCGGACAGCTGCACGGGGCGGAGCTGGTGCCTGAAACCTTGGAATTGTCACGTTAGAAAGCAACTCCGGCGCGTTTTTGTTGTCACTGGCTTGGTGATGACAAGCATGTGAAAGGTTGTTTGGTGTATGTTTTATTCCCAGCATTTTTGATCAGGAGCATCATTAGCTCTGTCTCTGATGCACACACACGCACACACACACACACACACACACCACACACACACACACACACACGCACACGCACACGCACACGCACGCACGCACGCACGCACGCACACACACACACACACACACACACACAGACATATATATATATATATATATATATATATATACTTTTATGACGACAGACACACAAAACACAAAGCTCGCAGAACTTGCGCGGTATGTGACTGCTGACTGCCTCTTCTATATATCTGGCTTTTCATTTCATTTCGGCGCCTTAAACACTTCAAATCAGAGCGTAAAGCACGAACATGTAAACCAGCAATAAACTTGTCATTGGACAGCACTCACTTTCGCTTTGACTTGGCAACAACAAACATTTCTTTAGCCGGGCAGAAGACATCATTAGCACCACACACCGTGAATAACGCAATCAACACAACACATCACAACACTGCATGACAAACACCCAATACCCGCGCCATTCATCCGTGTTTTGTTCGTTGTTTAATTGACGTTTTTGTGATGCCGCTCCAAAGAGGTAATTCAGTAGCTTGATTCATTTCTTTGCTCAGAAGTCGTTTATGGTCATGGATGAGTAATGCATCCAAAATCTTGAGTCTAATTGTTTTGTGTGTAGATGATAGACATACAGTGTTTTGTGTAAGCGTTCGGCGCGCAAGAACAGTACTGTGATCGGGCTCTACGTGATTCTTTGGTGCCCCCTCTGTAAGGTGCTCCGTGGGACATCGGAACAAAATGTTGTAGTTACACCATTGTAGCTTACTGAACCTTGCAGCAACACCTGGCAGCGGTCAAAATACGCATAGAAATGACCACATATCAAAGTCGACACTTTCCAAAGCTTTATGAAGTCAATAGGTATGCGTGTAAAAGGTGTCCCCTGCCGGATGTTTCACTAGTGCAATCTTTAGATTGGTGGTCGGCCCGGATTACGGGAAGGTGCAATGGGAAGGCGCAATGGTGCAATCTCTCTTGCTCGTAATGCTGCAGCCGCTGATCCTGTTCAGAGAATCAACTGGTCAGCCAACTAAATTGCATTGGTAAAACGTTCTGGTCGGCAGCTGAAGGGCATTACGTCCCATATGGGGTCCCCAGCGGCTTTTAGTCTAGTGATAGCCCACACAACCGTACGGAGACCCTCAGAAGGATGCGTCGCGACCGGTCCCCTCCTCGATGCGGCTGGCCCTCTAACTGAGACATCCGGCAACGGAGCGGCGCAGGGGCCCTCGCTAATGCAAACAGACTACTGGCACAGGAAGTCCAATAACTGGTGTCGAGACACTAATGCGCCTTATCGATCCCTGGTTGGAATGGTGCGGAGGATCCCTCGTCCGGTTCTGGTGTTCCTCGCTGGCACAGGCCTCTCCACTGTCTCACTGAACATGAAAACCCCATTTTGTCATTTCTTATGAATCCTTTCTTTGTCAGGATGGTCCAGACCAGCGCAATAGACCCTTTGACATACGGGGGGCCCACCATCAACCCTATTCAGCAAATGTGCTCCTGGCCGACCTGGGGCTCACTGACTACGGATGGTCTCCTACTAGGGACTGTTGTCACTGACAAGCAATGTGGGTCATTCATTATTTCAAGTGTCCCGACGAATGTAGGATGCCCTCTAATTGGTATTTGTATATTTTGGCCTTGTCTCTGCCCGGGAAATAACCCCTAGGCCCCAGAATAGCACGGAACTGACTGTTTGATATGGGTGTTCTCAATCAGCTACTTCAAATAGAGACACAGTTGCACCGGTCTCCGATCAGTGCTAGAGCCACTCTTACATTTTAAGGTCCGGTCTTCGGGCTGGGGTTCCTCCGTACGATCTCTGTCCTGCCCTTCGAACCTTTAATCGGGCTCTTGATCTTCGGCCCCAAGTGATCAAAAAAGGACATTGGGAACCCATGGGACCCTTGAAACCTAAAAGGGAGGTGGAGGGAGAAGTCCTGCTTAATTTGGTTCTGCGTGAAAATGAAGCCTTAGGCCCATTTTTAGTGCCCCTGGGATCTTGCATCGCTTTGAAATAAATGTTTGGGCTGATTGTGGTCTTCCAATTCAATTTGAGGGCTGATAAAAATAGATGCTGTGATGCCCTCCAATTAAGTTTCTCGCTGCCTACTCGCCATAGGAGCCGAACTAGGATTTAAACAGTGTAAGGCAGGGCAATGTGTGGTGCCCCTGTATCTCGGCGCCCCTAAAAGTGAAATTTTTGGACCACCTTCAATTGTTTTTTTTTTTCAATCGCCAGGTTGCATTCAGTGTCTCAAGGAAAAAATGGAGCGGTGGTCCGAAAGAAAGGTGTCGCTTGGCCGAATGGGCCGATGCAAGATTTCGTTAATGAAGAGGCACGGATATTGTGATGACTCATCGTGGAGCCCCAATGACAACAAAGGCTATTGTTGCCTGCTTCGCTGAACAGGGTGCCCCTTCCCTGAACGGGTCGCGGTCGAGCTCGAGCTCGCGGTCTTGCAAAATACGGTTATATACAATACACGAAATACGGTATGTTGCCCGGTTGGGTATTTCAGGGCAAAATCGATTAGTGCCTCACACCCTCGCCTCTCGAATACATAACCATAGCCTTTATATTTAGAATCTTATACTGCCTACTATGTGAAGGCAATCTTGGCTTAAACAAACCTCTGAAAAGCACTTATTTGAGAGGCATTCGAAAAGCACTGCACTACCTGTGATCTGTGACGTCAGCACTAATATAGTACAGTTTTGCAGTAAATTACAGTCACCTGCTAAAAACTAACCTTGCTTAAAGCCATTATGTGTGGCCGCAACCTGCATCTCAACTTGCTGCTACAGCGAAACGCCAACGTTGCGGCATGTGCTCTACACAAGCTCACGCCACAAAATTTAGCGAGTACAGACCAGTACTAAGCTTTGATTTTCGTCTAACTTGAATTATCCGTCGTGACATCGTCTGGTCTGTTGTCATTTGCTTCTATTTTCCCAGTTTTGTCGCCAATTGTCTCAAAAAAGTGTCCGTTTTCGTCACCGATCATGTCCAGTAAATCGGAGGCCAGCCGTGTGTTCGTGTGGGTGGGCAGTATACCAATGTCACAGCTTTATATTATGCTGAGAGTAAAATGCAATTACTTCGTTCCGAACGGCTGGACTCGCCCATGCGCTAAACCACAGCGCCGTGAGTCATAGGCGCAAATCTAAGGTTCTGCAATATTAATTCGTTGTAATTCAACAGGGCTCAAAAAGGAACTTGATGTTGCAAATTAGAAGCGCAAGGCATCAACCAATATTGCTGACTTTCTAGCAATTTTAGTACGTCGCCTTGCGACTATGCCATTCATCTGACTAGAATCGCGTGTAGAGCTTCCTCATTTCAATTAGCAATGTCTTGTGTTGTATATATGCTCCACAGGTATAGCGATCAAGCGATCGTATGCTACCATAATATAACGCAAGGCCCGGCTTCGAGCCACAATCTGGCATTCACAGGCCACCATACATTCACGGTTTGCCTTGATTAGCCATGGAAACAGCGCCATCGCAACCACTCCGACCGAGCGAGGTATAAAGTTCCTCGCTCGATAGCAGGCTGCTCACATGCGGTTTCGCAGCCCTAATGGACACCGGTTTCAAGACACGTCAAGCCAAAAAAGCCATGAAGTTTGTGCCTTTAATGGGAGCGTTTCTGCTGACGTCTGGAATTGTGGGTGTGTCGGGAGCGGAAGAGCGGAAGTTCCGCGCGGTGAATGGCTCGCTTCGGAATGTCACCACTGAAACGAGTCAGCTCACCTCCAAGATCATTTGCGGCATCAAGTGCGCGAGGATGGGACCGGGGGTCTGTGGCGGTCTTACGTACCACACCAACGGCACCTGTGACTTGCTCAGTCGCCAAGCAGGCTGCCTAGGGTCAATGACGCCACAGAGTAGCGCCGACGAACAACTCGCAACCAGCTGGATTATGTCAACATGTCCTGGTGAGACTGCGCCCAACTGAGTTTGCATCCAGTTCCACTTGTCTTGCAGTGGATTCGTCGATTCGGATGCACTTTAGCTGATGTGACCATTTTTATGTAGATAGTCGTAAATCCCGATGGATCATGAGGCAGGTTTCTTTATCAGCAAACACCTAGCACGCTTTCAACGTCGCCAGACTATTTCTGACCCCGCAACATCCGTCCTTCTAGCAAGGTTGACCGGCACCTAAGCTTCTAAAGATTTCTGAGTTGAAGGGCGCCCTTTAATCACACATTCAATTACATAATCTTAGCTTTCTGGCATAACGGTCTGAATGCGATTTTCCCCCAGCATCCTACTGATTTTCATTGTTGGAACATTTCCGTTCCCACCTGGCAACCACATATTGGCCTACGTAGATTGACCCATTGTTACTGAACTTCCCCTGTCTCTTATCAGTCCCATAACGTGATCGAATATTATACGACGTGTAAGTCAAAAGCTCTTTGTCGGTAAATTAAACTTGGTTTGAGAAAAGTCGGTAATAAGTCGGTCAGTGAGTCGGTAATGACATATATTATCGAGTATTAATAACTTCCGTAAAAACATAAAGAAAATAACATCAGTTCACATTTTAATGCGCATAACGTAAAACAAACCATGCATTTTTAAACCGTGGGTCACGAAGGAGCCACCCGGTAAAGCATGTATCACACTTTTGGCCACATTTTTCGGCTAGCTAAGGCTAATGACACTTAAATATCCTTGATGTTATCATGCCGCACTCCGCCAGCCCGTTCGTCAGACACCAGCGAAATATTGCTCTGTATCGATCACAAAATGCATCATGACAGCAAATGACATCTGCTCATCCCGAGGCTTTAACTTCGCCTACGCGATGTTTGGTTCCGGAAATAATTGATTGTAATAATTGATTGTTTGGTTCCCGAAATAATTGATTGTAAGGCGCTTTGCACTCTCTTTCAGGGAGTTGATGATATAGAAGTTGGCAGTTCCGTCGTTCACCGGTGAGCACGGAATATTTGCTAGAATTTGGTATCAGCTAGCAAAAATGCTAGGGAATCATTACGCATTTATTTCTGTGATCAATTTTTTTTCTGAAGTGGAGAAGGCAGGAGACATTTCTGGCGCATTCGTTTCAAATAAAATGTATTTAGAGCGTGTAGTCATGCTTCGTTGCTTGCGGCTTGGATGAATCACGTAATGGATCTGTGCGTGCGATTTCCAAAGACCGTTTTCCAGGAATAATGAATAATTATCTTATCAGCCCGGCAGAACCGACTGGCGTTCTGTTTGGTCTACTACCGGACCATGTCTTTTCACGGTGATATGACGTGTCTGCGACGCATCAAGCCCAACTGAACTTAATGTTGAAGTTATAACATCTCATTACCCGCACCGAGTCGCTGCACGTTTAGGTACCGAGTCAGTGTGGTATGTAATTTGTGGCACAAGGGGCGCAAAGTCACGTTAAAAGCTGTCCGAGAGGTCAATGACCCCGCTTCGGCTGGAGATCTATCAACCGGGTGCATCTACGCGACAGCCTTCAACGGTCTCTGAGAGAAGCTTAAGCCAGCATATTGCGCTGCTCACAAGAACTGAATGTCCTGCATAATGTCATTGGGACAAAAAGTAGTGGCACCCGTGACGGACTTAATTCTGCTGTCAAGAACTACTGAGTGAGGAACATTTGCATGCCACGTTCTGATCGGGATTTAGCTTTCCCAAAGGCGGTGCCATGCAGCCATGCATCGCTTTGACCTGGTTGTATGTAGCTGGTTAATTCTTAGTTTTTGGTTGCATTAAATCCGTCACGTTTACAACCAACCATGTAAACCATGCTGATGGCGCAATACAAGCGAGGCGTGGCGAAACAGCTATCATACCCAACTCGTCTCAATATGTTTCTGAAGAGAAGAAACAGGGCTGAACTTCTCGAACTCAACGCCTCTCTTGTGTCAACTTTCCCAAAAACTGGTAGGTTTGTCCGCTTTCACATCCCCTGAAAGACACCAAAACTTGCCGAGAAGTCACACATTTTGGTCGGTGAAGCGACTAACTCTTCCACGCGCTCGGTGATTGTGCGCGAACTGATATTGTCAGTCCCACAAGCCTTGTACGGACTGGACACACACACCACATACACACACACACACACACAGAAACACACACACACATATGCACATGTATACACTCACATACACACAAACACACACACACACACACGCATATATATATATATATATATATATATATATATATATATATATATGTGTGTGTGTGTGTGTGTGTGTGTGTGTGTGTGTGTGTGTGTGTGTGTGCGTGTGCGTGTGCGTGTGCGTGTGCGTGTGCGTGTGCGTGTGCGTGTGCGTGTCAGAGACTGAGCCCCTGGGGCTCTTGTTCCAAGTGCTAGGAATAAAAATGCGTACACCAAACTTACTTCTCACCTCTTTGTCATCACCAGCCAGTGACACCAATAACACGCCGGAGTTGCCTCCTAACGTGACAATTTCATGGTTTCAGGCACCAGCTCCGCCCCGTGCAGCTGTCCGGCGGGGTTCATGCGGTGCGCTGGCCGCTGTCTGATCCGGCTGGAAGTGACCGTCCATCAAGCGGAGGCAGAGGCAGAATGTCAACAGCTCGGGGCTCACCTGGCCGTACCCCGCTCTGAGGCCGAAAAACAGTGTGCTAACGATCTGGCCAATGGGGGTGGTGTTTGGCTCGGGGTGACTAACAGGGACTGGGTGTATGAGGCAGCTGACGGCTGCGGTGATATTACGATTCCCCCCTCCTGGTGGGGTCAAGGTGAACCCAATCAGCGTGGGCGTGCGGTAGGGGAATGTACGCAATTTCCTTATCGTGGTGGCTGGGACGACACTACTTGCTCTGCTCTCTTCAAGCCACTATGCCAGATGGGCATGTGTCATCGGCCTGAATGTCAGTAACAAGGCGCAACAGCATTTTGTCATTCCCGGTGTCCAAGTATTTAAGGTTGGAAAAAATGTCATAAAGGAGATTTCCATTTACGGGTAGGATTCTTTTAGCTGAGTCTTTTGTGCCCTATGCCTGTCACAATAGGTCTAGTGATTGTCACATTACTAGTGTAACTAACAATTCATCTTTGCTCAGAGCCAACTGAAGATTTGTTCGTGATGGTCCAACTGCAGCGATCCATTAGTAGCCTGCGGGTACTTTAGGCTAACCCGCAAGTATAACAGGCAGCTAAATGTTGGGTAATTAGACCAGTGCAAGCCGGGTCCGCTGCAATCTGCTCGTGGTACAATGAAGCTGGCAGTTGCTTGGGGCACTGCTGCGGTCTTACCAATTTCGAACCTTCAAGTCACGTTTTGTCCACAAAGGCATGAATCTATCCCCAATTTCTCACGGTTTGGACCGAAGGCTCCTTGAAAGCATGAGCCAAGTCTTCTCTATCTCTCCCTCGCATCCAGGCTAAACATATGAAAAACCGGAACAGGGGTGAAAAAGTGCTTTTTGCCAGGCACAAAGTTGGAATAGTCTGAATTATCACCTGGGGTGAAATTTTGCCGAAACCATTGCAAAACAACTTTAAATGCAATAAATCTCTTAGTGCAATAAACCAAAATAGCAAAGACAAAGTAAGTGCAACGTGGCATAGGCATGAGACATTTCTGTTCAGGGGGGGGGGGGTATTTGCACTGAAGTTTCATTTACCAGCCATCGAACACTGAATTAAGGTTGGAAGGACACAGTGAAAGGATAAGTGAAATTGAGGAACACTGATCTACCTTGAGAAAATTATCAGATAAAGTCACTCTTAACATAACCAGCTTAAGGGCGTGTAGTTTCCTGTTCAGTTAGGGAGAGGGGATTGCACCTCTTAACTATTCATGCATTTTCCTAGTTTTGTTTTAATTCTCTGGACGTTGCAATTTATTGCTCAACATTAATCAAACTTTTTTCAGGCTGAACCCCCGAAATTCGTTTTGAGAGACTACACACCTGCCCTTAGCTATGGACAGAAACTGCGCAAATCTAGTAAGATAACTGTTTAAAGGTGCATTTTGAAGGTTAGCTCAGCAATGGTCTCTTGCCTCCCCCATTCCCAATCCCTGAACCCTATACATTTTGCAAAACTGCATCCCTTTGTCCATACCTTTACCGATAACATGGTCCTACAAGCACCTGAAATAATATCACTTTTGTTTTCGTGACGGCATTGTACAATCAGCTGAAAGCGTTGGCGACCTTCAGTTACCTTGGTATAATCATTGCCCGTACAGAGCTCGCACTTCAAAAATGATCCCAATTGTTTAGAGCGGAACTCATGCAATCTTGGCATGAACGGATCCAAACGGCATTTTAGTAAATCTCTCTAATATATATATATATATATATATATATATATATATATATATATATACATATCATGTATATCTAAGTATTGCATATTTAGTTTTACATAAAATATAATGACAACTCATGGTGTTTTACTTCATGCCTGTCCACCGAACAGTGCGCTAAGGTACATCGGGCAAAGTGAGAGGCCCACACTAGCGATGCCCGGCCTCTTACCTCAAAGCCGCTGTTCTACTCAGTAGCAGGAAGGCCCGGATGGGTCCTTAACGCGTGTAGCTCCAACGACATTCGTTTACCTTTGAAGCTAAGGCTCAGGTATCTACAAACAATACTCCTAGACAGGAGGGCTTTTTAACGATATTACGTTTAATGGAGCGTTCCACTTTTACATGTGGGGTTAAGATGAAATAGCCATCTTGAGGCAGTTTGCGGTGATAGCCTTCTAACTTCAAAAATATTTTTTTGAGGCCATATATTGATATATATATATATATATATATATATGCATCGCTTTCATCTGTGTATCCCTTCAAGATTTGGATACAAAGGAGTATCATTATCGATTTATGAGTCGAAGAAGGTCCTCAGACGCTGAAAAATCGATGAAAGGTCAATCAAAATCATTGCGCTGAATTTAACCGACAACCATTGGCACTGGCATCTCCCAAAAAACATTTAACAGGATTGCGTTGAAATGGCAGGCTGCATGACATACAAAGGCATCGCGGGTCAAGTACAGCGTCTCAGGTTTTTCCCAAATTTGTTTCGACGGATTCTTTACGGACCAGTGGCACAGTGAGAATAATCGATAGTTTTAAAATCTGGACCAAGCGAAATATTGCTCTGATGCCACATTCTTTTCATCACAAAGGTGAGTACCATGTTACCCAGTTGTACTAAAGTGTTGACCGATTAAAGAAAGTCTCTTCGCTTTTCTAAATGCCAATGCTTGGTGCTTCCACGCATTTGCTTCCCGTGTCTGGTTTATTTCGTGAGGAAGTCCATAGTCTTTTACGTCTTCTGGCAAAAGTAGTGTCATTTGGGTAAGGGCCATGACCTGCACTTAGCACCAGGCCACCACGTTACGTATTGTTGCCAACAACTTGAGTTATTGTGTTGGAAAAATTGGCAGTGCCATGGCCATGTTATAAAGTATGATCATGCGGGGATTTTTTCGACATGTTTCATTCACCATTACAGTGACGTCACAAAAGCAAAGCCTTGCATCACCGCACCGCCTGCATTACCTTCAAGTATGCTACACCGGTGCTCTTACTAACAAATGCATCGTGTGATCGCCACAGGGCACTTCAAGAAGTATTATGAGGAACTATGAAAGGGGATTTTTGTCACGCTGGTTGTAAAACAGCGAACATTGGAGGCCTAGGAACCAAGGGCCCATGTGGCATGGCACTCCCATTTGCTGAGGATGTCAAACATTGAGTCTATGACGATGCATTGAAGTTGGCCAGCCTACAGCTGCTTAAATGCAGGTCAGCAATCTTGCCCAAGGTCCAGCCACCGCCAAAGGAAGAACTGAGCGGCACCAGGATCATGATGCGACCTGTCGCGTTGAACCTCAGCGCTTGACACAATAACATTGTGGACATTGCACATTTCGTCAACTTTGACACGAAGTCTAGAAAGGTCGTGGCGCATGGCGTTAGTCAAGATCATATCCGTCACACTGCACCCAATTCGTCGAACACACGTGTGACTCACAATTCGCCGAATTTTACTAAAACGATTCTTGCGCCCAGCATACACTCCACTGCGCACATTTGGCAGGGGCACAACATAAACGGGGGGGGGGGGGGGCGGAGAACACAGCTATGATTTTCAGCTTAATCTACAGTTATGCGACTGATAAC
>NW_023596420.1:39098975-39106572 GCF_011947565.3 Pollicipes pollicipes | reverse complement strand
GTCTCATGCCTATGCCACGTTGCACTTACTTTGTCTTTGCTATTTTGGTTTATTGCACTAAGAGATTTATTGCATTTAAAGTTGTTTTGCAATGGTTTCGGCAAAATTTCACCCCAGGTGATAATTCAGACGATTCCAACTTTGTGGCTGACAAAAAGCACTTTTTCACCCCTGTTCCGGTTTTTCATATGTTTAGCCTGGATGCGAGGGAGAGATAGAGAAGACTTGGCTCATGCTTTCAGGGAGCCTTCGGTCCAAACCGTGAGAAATTGGGGATAGATTCATGCCTTTGTGGACAAAACGTGACTTGAAGGTTCGAAATTGGTAAGACCGCAGCAGTGCCCCAAGCAACTGCCAGCTTCATTGTACCACGAGCAGATTGCAGCGGACCCGGCTTGCACTGGTCTAATTACCCAACATTTAGCTGCCTGTTATACTTGCGGGTTAGCGTTAAGTACCCGCAGGCTACTAATGGATCGCTGCAGTTGGACCATCACGAACAAATCTTCAGTTGGCTCTGAGCAAAGATGAATTGTTAGTTACACTAGTAATGTGACAATCACTAGACCTATTGTGACAGGCATAGGGCACAAAAGACTCAGCTAAAAAAATCCTACCCATAAATGGAAATTTCCTTTATGACATTTTTTCCAACCTTAAATACTTGGACACCGGGAATGACAAAATGCTGTTGCGCCTTGTTACTGACATTCAGGCCGATGACACATGCCCATCTGGCATAGTGGCTTGAAGAGAGCAGAGCAAGTAGTGTCGTCCCAGCCACCACGATAAGGAAATTGCGTACATTCCCCTACCGCACGCCCACGCTGATTGGGTTCACCTTGACCCCACCAGGGGGGGGAATCGTAATATCACCGCAGCCGTCAGCTGCCTCATACACCCAGTCCCTGTTAGTCACCCCGAGCCAAACACCACCCCCATTGGCCAGATCGTTAGCACATTTTCGGCCTCAGAGCGGGGTACGGCCAGGTGAGCCCCGAGCTGTTGACATTCTGCCTCTGCCTCCGCTTGATGGACGGTCACTTCCAGCCGGTTCAGACAGCGGCCAGCGCACCGCGTGAACCCCGCCGGACAGCTGCACGGGGCGGAGCTGGTGCCTGAAACCATGAAATTGTCACGTTAGGAGGCAACTCCGGCGTGTTATTGGTGTCACTGGCTGGTGATGACAAAGAGGTGAGAAGTAAGTTTGGTGTACGCATTTTTATTCCTAGCACTTGGAACAAGAGCCCCAGGGGCTCAGTCTCTGACACGCACACGCACACGCACACGCACACGCACACGCACACGCACACACACACACACACCACACACACACACACACACACACACACACACACACATATATATATAATTATATATAATATATATATATATATATATATGGTGTGGTGTGTGTGTTTGTGTGTATGTGAGTGTATACGTGGTATGTGTGTGTGTGTGTTTCTGTGTGTGTGTGTGTGTGTATGTGGTGTGTGTGTCCAGTCCGTACAAGGCTTGTGGGACTGACAATATCAGTTCGCGCACAATCACCGAGCGCGCGGAAGAGTTAGTCGCTTCACCGACCAAAATGTGTGACTTCTCGGCAAGTTTTGGTGTCTTTCAGGGGATGTGAAAGCGGACAAACCTACCAGTTTTTGGGAAAGTTGACACAAGAGAGACGTTGAGTTCGAGAAGTTCAGCCCTGTTTCTTCTCTTCAGAAACATATTGAGACGAGTTGGGTATGATAGCTGTTTCGCCACGCCTCGCTTGTATTGCGCCATCAGCATGGTTTACATGGTTGGTTGTAAACGTGACGGATTTAATGCAACCAAAAACTAAGAATTAACCAGCTACATACAACCAGGTCAAAGCGATGCATGGCTGCATGGCACCGCCTTTGGGAAAGCTAAATCCCGATCAGAACGTGGCATGCAAATGTTCCTCACTCAGTAGTTCTTGACAGCAGAATTAAGTCCGTCACGGGTGCCACTACTTTTTGTCCCAATGACATTATGCAGGACATTCAGTTCTTGTGAGCAGCGCAATATGCTGGCTTAAGCTTCTCTCAGAGACCGTTGAAGGCTGTCGCGTAGATGCACCCGGTTGATAGATCTCCAGCCGAAGCGGGGTCATTGACCTCTCGGACAGCTTTTAACGTGACTTTGCGCCCCTTGTGCCACAAATTACATACCACACTGACTCGGTACCTAAACGTGCAGCGATTCGGTGCGGGTAATGAGATATTATAACTTCAACATTAAGTTCAGTTGGGTTTGATGCGTCGCAGACACGTCATATCACCGTGAAAAGACATGGTCCGGTAGTAGACCAAACAGAACGCCAGTCGGTTCTGCCGGGCTGATAAGATAATTATTCATTATTCCTGGAAAACGGTCTTTGGAAATCGCACGCACAGATCCATTACGTGATTCATCCAAGCCGCAAGCAACGAAGCATGACTACACGCTCTAAATACATTTTATTTGAAACGAATGCGCCGGAAATGTCTCCTGCCTCCTCTACTTCAGAAAAAAAATTGACCACAGAAATAAATGCGTAATGATTCCCTAGCATTTTTGCTAGCTGATACCAAATTCTAGCAAATATTCCGTGCTCACCGGTGAACGACGGAACTGCCAACTTATATATCATCAACTCCCTGAAAGAGAGTGCAAAGCGCCTTACAATCAATTATTTCGGGAACCAAACAATCAATTATTACAATCAATTATTTCCGGAGCCAAACATCGCGTAGGCGAAGTTAAAGCCTCGGGATGAGCAGATGTCATTTGCTGTCATGATGCATTTTGCGATCGATACAGAGCAATGTTTCGCTGGTGTCTGATGAACGGGCTGGCGGAGTGCGGCATGATAACATCAAGGATATTTAAGTGTCATTAGCCTTAGCTAGCCGAAAAATGTGGCCAAAAGTGTGATACATGCTTTACCGGGTGGCTCCTTCGTGACCCACGGTCTAAAAATGCATGGTTTGTTTTACGTTATGCGCATTAAAATGTGAACTGATGTTATTTTCTTTATGTTTTTACGGAAGTTATTAATACTCGATAATATATGTCATTACCGACTCACTGACCGACTTATTACCGACTTTTCTCAAATCAAGTTTAATTTACCGACAAAGAGCTTTTGACTTACACGTCGTATAATATTCGATCACGTTATGGGACTGATAAGAGACAGGGGAAGTTCAGTAACAATGGGTCAATCTACGTAGGCCAATATGTGGTTGCCAGGTGGGAACGGAAATGTTCCAACAATGAAAATCAGTAGGATGCTGGGGGAAAATCGCATTCAGACCGTTATGCCAGAAAGCTAAGATTGTGTAATTGAATGTGTGATTAAAGGGCGCCCTTCAACTCAGAAATCTTTAGAAGCTTAGGTGCCGGTCAACCTTGCTAGAAGGACGGATGTTGCGGGGTCAGAAATAGTCTGGCGACGTTGAAAGCGTGCTAGGTGTTTGCTGATAAAGAAACCTGCCTCATGATCCATCGGGATTTACGACTATCTACATAAAAACGGTCACATCAGCTAAAGTGCATCCGAATCGACGAATCCACTGCAAGACAAGTGGAACTGGATGCAAACTCAGTTGGGCGCAGTCTCACCAGGACATGCTGACATAATCCAGCTGGTTGCGAGTTGTTCGTCGGCGCTACTCTGTGGCGTCACTGACCCTAGGCAGCCTGCTTGGCGACTGAGCAAGTCACAGGTGCCGTTGGTGTGGTACGTAAGACCGCCACAGACCCCCGGTCCCATCCTCGCGCACTTGATGCCGCAAATGATCTTGGAGGTGAGCTGACTCGTTTCAGTGGTAACATTCCGAAGCGAGCCATTCACCGCGCGGAACTTCCGCTCTTCCGCTCCCGACACACCCACAATTCCAGACGTCAGCAGAAACGCTCCCATTAAAGGCATAAACTTCATGGCTTTTTTGGCTTGACGTGTCTTGAAACCGGTGTCCGTTAGGGCTGCGAAACCGCATGTGAGCAGCCTGTTATCGAGCGAGGAACTTTATACCTCGCTCGGTCGGAGTGGTTGCGATGGCACTGTTTCCATGGCTAATCAAGGCAAACCGTGAATGTATGGTGGCCTGTGAATGCCAGATTGTGGCTCGAAGCCGGGCCTTGCGTTGTATTATGGTAGCATACGATCGCTTGATCGCTATACCTGTGGAGCATATATACAACACAAGACATTGCTAATTGAAATGAGGAAGCTCTACACGCGATTCTAGTCAGAATGAATGGCATAGGTCGCAAGGCGACGTACTACAATTGCTAGAAAGTCAGCAATATTGGTTGATGCCTTGCGCTTCTAATTTGCAACATCAAGTTCCTTTTTGAGCCCTGTTTGAATTACGATGAATTAATATGGCAGAACCTTAGATTTGCGCCTATGACTCACGGCGCTGTGGTTTAGCGCATGGGCGAGTCCAGCCGTTCGGAACGAAGTAATTGCATTTTACTCTCAGCATAATATAAAGCTGTGACAATTGGTATACTGCCCCACCACACGAACACACGGCTGGCCTCCGATTTACTGGACATGATCGGTGACGAAAACGGACCACTTTTTTGAGGTCAATTGGCGACAAAACTGGAAAATAGAAGCAAATGACAACAGACCAGACGATGTCACGACGGATAATTCAAGTTAGACGAAAATCAAAGCTTAGTACTGGTCTGTAACTCGCTAAATTTTGTGGCGTGAGCTTGTGTAGAGCACATAGCCGCAACGTTGGCGTTTCGCTGTAGCAGCAAGTTGAGATGCAGGTTGCGGCCACACATAATGGCTTTAAAGCAAGGTTAGTTTTTAGCATGTGACTGTAATTTACTGCAAAACTGTACTATATTAGTGCTGACGTCACAGATCACAGGTAGTGCAGTGCTTTTCGAATGCCTCTCAAATAAGTGCTTTTCAGAGGTTTGTTTAAGCCAAGATTGCCTTCACATAGTAGGCAGTATAAGATTCTAAATATAAAGGCTATGGTTATGTATTCGAGAGGCGAGGGTGTGAGGCACTAATCGATTTTGCCCTGAAATACCCAACCGGGCAACATACCGTATTTCGTGTATTGTATATAACCGTATTTTGCAAGACCAGCGAGCTCCGAGCTCGACCGCGACCTGTTCAGGGAAGGGGCACCCTGTTCAGGCGAAGCAGGCAACAATAGCCTTTGTTGTCATTGGGGCTCCACGATGAGTCATCACAATGTCCGTGCCTCTTCATTAACGAAAATCTTGCATCGGCCCATTCGGCCAAGCGACACCTTTCTTCGGACCACCGCTCCATTTTTTTCCTTGAGACACTGAATGCAACCTGGGCGATTGAAAAAAAAAACAATTGAAGGGCGGTCCAAAATTTCACTTTTAAGGGGCGCCGAGATACAGGGGCACCACGATTGCCCTGCCTTACACTGTTTAAATCCTGGTTCGGCTCCTATGGCGAGTAGGCAGCGAGAAACTTAATTGGAGGGGCATCACAGCATCTATTTTTATCAGCCCTCAAATTGAATTGGAAGACCACAATCAGCACCAAACATTTATTTCAAAGCGATGCAAGATCCCAGGGCACTAAAAATGGGCCCTAAGGCTTCATTTTCACGCAGAACCAAATTAAGCAGGACTTCTCCCCTCCACCTCCCTTTTAGGTTTCAGGAAGGGTCCCATGGGTTCCCAATGTCCTTTTTTGATCACTTGGGGCCGAAGAGCAAGAGCCCGATTAAAGGGTTCGAAGGGCAGGACAGAGATCGTACGGAGGAACCCCAGCCCGAAGACCGGACCTTAAAATGTAAGAGTGGCTCTAGCACTGATCGGAGACCGGTGCAACTGTGTCTCTATTTGAAGTAGCTGATTGAGAACACCCATATCAAACAGTCAGTTCCGTGCTATTCTTGGGGCCTAGGGGTTATTTCCCGGGCAGAGACAAGGCCAAAATATACAAATACCAATTAGAGGGCATCCTACATTCGTCGGGACACTTGAAATAATGAAGGACCCACATTGCTTGTCAGTGACAACAGTCCCTAGTAGGAGACCATCCGTAGGCAGTGAGCCCCAGGTCGGCCAGGAGCACATGTGCTGAATAGGGTTGATGGTGGGCCCCCCGTATGTCAAAGGGTCTATTGCGCTGGTCTGGACCATCCTGACAAAGAAAGGATTCATAAGAAATGACAAAATGGGGGTTTTCATGTTCAGTGAGACAGTGGAGAGGCCTGTGCCAGCGAGGAACACCAGAACCGGACGAGGGATCCTCCGCACCATTCCAACCAGGGATCGATAAGGCGCATTAGTGTCTCGACACCAGTTATTGGACTTCCTGTGCCAGTAGTCTGTTTGCCATTAGCGAGGGCCCCTGCGCCGCTCCGTTGCCGGATGTCTCAGTTAGAGGGCCAGCCGCATCGAGGAGGGGACCGGTCGCGACGCATCCTCTGAGGGTCTCCGTACGGTTGTGTGGGCTATCACTAGACTAAAAGCCGCTGGGACCCCATATGGGACGTAATGCCCTTCAGCTGGCCGACCAGAGCCGTTTTACCAATGCAATTTAGTTGGCTGACCATTTGATTCTCTGAACAGGATCAGCGGCTGCAGCATTACGAGCAAGAGAGATTGCGCCATTGTGCCTTCCCATTGCGCCTTCCCGTAATCCGGGCCGACCACCAATCTAAAGATTGCACTAGTGAAACATCCGGCAGGGGACAACCTTTTACACGCATACCTATTGACTTCATAAAGCTTTGGAAAGTGTCGACTTTGATATGTGGCCATTTCTATGCGTCTTTTGACCGCTGCCAGGTGTTGCTGCAAGGTTCAGTAAGCTACAATGGTGTAACTACAACATTTTGTTCCGATGTCCCACGGAGCACCTTACAGAGGGGGCACCAAAGAATCACGTAGAGCCCGATCACAGTACTCTTCTTGCGCGCCGAACGCTCACACAAAACACTGTATGCCTATCATCTACACACAAAACAATTAGACTCAAGATTTTGGATGCATTACTCATCCATGACCACAAAGGACTTCTAAGCAAAGAAATTAATCAAGCTACTGAATTACCTCTTTGGAGCGGCATCACAAAAACGTCAAATAGACAACGAACAAAACACGGATGAATGGCGCGGGTATTGGGTGTTTAGTGTTGTGATTTGTTGTGTTGATTGTGTTATTGACGGTGTGTGGTGCTAATGATGTCTTCTGCCCGGCTAAAGAATTGTTTGTTGTTGCCAAGTCAAAGCGAAAGTGAGTGCTGTCCAATGACAATTTATTGCTGGTTTACATGTTCGTGCTTTATGCTCTGATTTGGAAGTGTTTAAGAGGCGCCGAAATGAAATGAAAAGACCAGATATATAGAAGAGGTAGTCAGCAGTCATATACCGCGCAAGTTCTGGCGAGCTTTGTGTGTCTGTCGTCACAAAAGTATATATAGATATCTATATAATATATATATATATATATATATATATATATAGATATATATAGTATATAGTATATATATATATATACATATATATATATATAGATATATATATATATATATATATATTATATATATAATACCTCTCTCCTCTTCCTG
>NW_023596420.1:39095602-39097975 GCF_011947565.3 Pollicipes pollicipes | reverse complement strand
ATATATATTATATATATATATATATATAGATATATTATATATAATATATATTTTGACGACAGACACACAAAGCTCGCAGAACTTGCGCGGTATATGACTGCTGACTGCCTCTTCTATATATCTGGCTTTTCATTTCATTTCGACGCCTTAAACACTTCAAATCAGAGCATAAAGCACGAACATGTAAACCAGCAATAAACTTGTCATTGGACAGCACTCACTTTCGCTTTGACTTGGCAACAACAAACAATTCTTTAGCCGGGCAGAAGACATCATTAGCACCACACACCGTCAATAACACAATCAACACAACAAATCACAACACTAAACACCCAATACCCGCGCCATTCATCCGTGTTTTGTTCGTTGTTATTGACGTTTTTGTGATGCCGCTCCAAAGAGGTAATTCAGTAGCTTGATTATTTCTTTGCTCAGAAGTCCTTTATGGTCATGGATGAGTAATGCATCCAAAATCTTGAGTCTAATTGTTTTGTGTGTAGATGATAGACATACAGTGTTTTGTGTAAGCGTTCGGCGCGCAAGAAGTACTGTGATCGGGCTCTACGTGATTCTTTGGTGCCCCCTCTGTAAGGTGCTCCGTGGGACATCGGAACAAAATGTTGTAGTTACACCATTGTAGCTTACTGAACCTTGCAGCAACACCTGGCAGCGGTCAAAAGACGCATAGAAATGGCCACATATCAAAGTCGACACTTTCCAAAGCTTTATGAAGTCAATAGGTATGCGTGTAAAAGGTGTCCCCTGCCGGATGTTTCACTAGTGCAATCTTTAGATTGGTGGTCGGCCCGGATTACGGGAAGGCGCAATGGGAAGGCACAATGGCGCAATCTCTCTTGCTCGTAATGCTGCAGCCGCTGATCCTGTTCAGAGAATCAACTGGTCAGCCAACTAAATTGCATTGGTAAAACGTTCTGGTCGGCAGCTGAAGGGCATTACGTCCCATATGGGGTCCCCAGCGGCTTTTAGTCTAGTGATAGCCCACACAACCGTACGGAGACCCTCAGAAGGATGCGTCGCGACCGGTCCCCTCCTCGATGCGGCTGGCCCTCTAACTGAGACATCCGGCAACGGAGCGGCGCAGGGGCCCTCGCTAATGCAAACAGACTACTGGCACAGGAAGTCCAATAACTGGTGTCGAGACACTAATGCGCCTTATCGATCCCTGGTTGGAATGGTGCGGAGGATCCCTCGTCCGGTTCTGGTGTTCCTCGCTGGCACAGGCCTCTCCACTGTCTCACTGAACATGAAAACCCCATTTTGTCATTTCTTATGAATCCTTTCTTTGTCAGGATGGTCCAGACCAGCGCAATAGACCCTTTGACATACGGGGGGCCCACCATCAACCCTATTCAGCAAATGTGCTCCTGGCCGACCTGGGGCTCACTGCCTACGGATGGTCTCCTACTAGGGACTGTTGTCACTGACAAGCAATGTGGGTCCTTCATTATTTCAAGTGTCCCGACGAATGTAGGATGCCCTCTAATTGGTATTTGTATATTTTGGCCTTGTCTCTGCCCGGGAAATAACCCCTAGGCCCCAGAATAGCACGGAACTGACTGTTTGATATGGGTGTTCTCAATCAGCTACTTCAAATAGAGACACAGTTGCACCGGTCTCCGATCAGTGCTAGAGCCACTCTTACATTTTAAGGTCCGGTCTTCGGGCTAGGGTTCCTCCGTACGATCTCTGTCCTGCCCTTCGAACCTTTAATCGGGCTCTTGATTTTCGGCCCCAAGTGATCAAAAAAGGACATTGGGAACCCATGGGACCCTTGAAACCTAAAAGGGAGGTGGAGGGAGAAGTCCTGCTTAATTTGGTTCTGCGTGAAAATGAAGCCTTAGGGCCCATTTTTAGTGCCCTGGGATCTTGCATCGCTTTGAAATAAATGTTTGGGCTGATTGTGGTCTTCCAATTCAATTTGAGGGCTGATAAAAATAGATGCTGTGATGCCCTCCAATTAAGTTTCTCGCTGCCTACTCGCCATAGGAGCCGAACCAGGATTTAAACAGTGTAAGGCAGGGCAATCGTGGTGCCCCTGTATCTCGGCGCCCCTTAAAAGTGAAATTTTGGACCACCTTCAATTGTTTTTTTTTTCAATCGCCAGGTTGCATTCAGTGTCTCAAGGAAAAAAATGGAGCGGTGGTCCGAAAGAAAGGTGTCGCTTGGCCGAATGGGCCGATGCAAGATTTCGTTAATGAAGAGGCACGGACATTGTGATGACTCATCGTGGAGCCCCAATGACAACAAAGGCTATTGTTGCCTGCTTCGCTGAACAGGGTGCCCCTTCCCTGAACAGGTCGCGGTCGAGCTCGAGCTCGCGGTCTTGCAAAATACGGTTATATACAATACACG